>NW_009938913.1:6536-12517 GCF_000696875.1 Nestor notabilis | reverse complement strand
CCCCGGCGGGGGGCCGGGGCGGAAGAAGAAGCCGCTCATGGCTGGTGCTGGGCTCGTGGAGGTGGGTCACGGGTGGTTGTGGCAGCACCCGCTCAGGGCTGCGGCTGCATCTCCCTCCTGCACTGTCGGCCTGGCTGCAAGAGAGGAACACAGTTGTTAACTGAAATAGTAAAGGAAGAGGGATGTGCTCCACCTGGAGGAACCAAAAGGGCCTCCTGAGCTGGTTTCTGGCTGGGCTTCAGTGCTGGGAGAGCTCTGAGGGCTGAGGAGAGCTTTGCATTCCTCAATTCTGCTGCTCTGGAGAAATCACCTTTCTTCATCCCAGTTGTTTTGTACATTGGAGATGCTCTGTCCCCCTTTATGTTTGTCTGTGTGGTTTTAGTCCTAGTTATTAATACAGCCCCATAAGCAGCAGGCACCTGGTACCCTCCAAGTGCCCATTACATTGCTTAGTTTCCACCAGAAGCAATAATGACTATGCTGGTGGCCACTATGGCGTGTTGGGTCCCAGTGGGGACCAAGCCTGACTCCAAGCTTGGCAGCACTGCAGTATATTCTGGCACCATGTGTCAGCCCACCATCACCACTTCCCACACTGCGGGACATCACAGTGCTCCATCCATGCTACTAGAAGAGTCTGGGACTGTAGCTTTGCTCCTGTAATCAGTGTGTTGAGCCTGCTGCCCTCCTGGGCCAGGCTGTGGCTGGCTATGGGGATTGATCACCACAAATTGACCCTTACAGGGACAAGTGATTAATTATTTTGGTGCTGTAGAAGATGTTCCTACAGCTCTCTGGCAATACTGGTTTTTCCTTCTTTTTGTGTGCTACTGTCATCCTGGTGAACCCCAAAGGGGAAAGTTTTAAAGGGAGCTGCTTGTTCAGGTCCTAGTGAACCACACGGTTAAACAGAGCCCTTGGTGTAGTTCACTCAATTTACCACTTCATTTTTGTAGTTATTTGAATAGTGGTTCAGGAATACTTTTTTTAATCTAGAGATATAATTTTCTGGTGTACCTGCACCACACTTTGGGGTCTGGCTTCTGTGTTGCTAAGACAAGCTGGGAGAGAAGCTCAGCAGAAGTAGTGCTGGCTCTACTATCCACTGGAGAGCAAGTGGTCAAGAGCATGGCCAACTGCAGCTGTTTTTAAATACTTCTAAATGATCCTGCCTGAACCCATCTGCTCTAGGTTTGTCTTACAAATTATGTCATCCTCCTGTTTTTATCTTTCTCTGTGCTTTTTCATCTTAAGTCATGTTTTCAGCAACTGCCATCCCCCAGGTCTTTCTGCTATTCTTTAGCAAACTCTGTAGTTCCTAGGCAAGCTCCTCATACCAACAGCAATGACTTCCTAGTGACACATGACGGCATCTTGACTTTGAGCAAAATAACAAGAATTTATGATTTCTGCATGCTAATGTAACAGAATGGGAAAAAGTTTATTAAATATGAATTTTAACCTGGCAGCTTCTTGTTAATACAGATTTTTTTTTATTGCCTTGAAGACAAAACAATTATTGTTCCATCTTTACATCCAGACCAAATTTTGTTGTGTCTACCAGGCAGCCTTGTTTGCTGGAGTTAATTAAATAAAACACAACTCTCATATTTTGCTTGATCACAGTTCAAATTGTGCTGATTTTTTACCTTGGGCAACCATGGGCTGAAAGGCTGGATGTCCTGGCTAAGAATAATAATAGAGAAAAATTGTTACTGCTCTTGAGGAAATGTGCATCTTTGGGTTGAGAATAAAAAATGGGTTTAGCTTTGGGTTGCTCAAGGAATCAGCTGGTTTGTAGCTGGATCTCAGGTTAGGTTTTACTTGCCGGTTTAGATGATCACCACCCAAAACTCATCCTCCTTTTATTCAAAGCACAGTATGTGTGAAACGTAGTCTGGCAAGGAAGTCTTGCTGCACTTCACCCAACCACTTCCCATTCTTTATTTAATTATACTCCTTGGATTTTTTGGATGCTTCTAGTTGAGTTTGAAAGACTCGGATTGCTTTGCTTAGGTTTGTGACAAATTGATTTAGACTAGCCAAGAAGTGAGGCAGAAGTTTTTGAACTGTTTTTTGAACCGTTACAACTTAGATGTTCTTATCCCTGTGTAAAAGATATTTTCTTGTACTGTAAGAAAATATCTTTTGCAAATGAACCCGTCCTTGGTTTACTCATGCCAAAAACCTGTTGTAAGGTGAAAATCATAGATACTGGAAAGTCAGCTCTTAACTCTTGTAAGGAAAAGCATATTGAGAATCAGTGGCTGGATATTGAGGCTGAACAAATAAAAGTTGGGTGATTGACTATGGAAAGAAATGGACTCTGGGAAGAGATGATTTGTTTCTCTTGATGTCTTTATACCATATCTGGATGCTTTTGTGAAAGCTGGGATTGTCACAGAAGGGCTGCTGGGCCACCAGCAGAGATAGGAATGGAGCTGCTGAGGCTGTGGGCTGGTCCTTGGTCCCATCACAAACTTTGTGCTTTGGTATGGCAATAGCTGCCCTGTGTTTTAAGGGGGTTGGGATAGATGTGGTTTGAGATCAGCAATTTTTCATCACCTGGTTTGTGGTGTCTGTGGGTAGCTGATGAAGGGTTTGGGAAGGGTGGCATATGCTTGGGTCTTGTTGGAGGGGTCCACATCCATACTGGAAAAATCAGTGCATCCCCCAAACTGAAGAGAGCTGAGCATGACTGAACCAGACAACTCGGTTCACTGTCAAGGACGATTAGGGTGAGGTAATTACTTTCTTACCAGCATTGTTAAAAACCTAAAGGGAAAACCTGGCAGCCTTGTCCAGGAATAATTTTAAACTGCTAAAATAATTTTTAAAAATTAAATACTTTGAATGGTTTAAATTCAAAGCAGGAACTGGCCAGATGTGCCCAGATTTAGGCTGCTGAGCTGTTCCAGCTGCCTGGGGTTGGGCTGAGACTGGGAGTGCTCCTGCACAGCAGCCCAGTGTGTCCCTGCAATTCATATGGCCCCTCCTAAGCCACCAAGGGGAAAAAAAAAAGCCTCCAAAACACCAGAAATAAAATAACTCTATAATTGCTGCTGTATTAAGCTAAAGCGATCATTCGAAACTATTCCAGATGTTTAAGTGAGATCAGCATATTGCTGCTCTGTAGCTTGGAAAACATCCTTTCACTCCATTTGAAACCATAAAAAAAATATCTCGTGGATGGCAACCTTCGCATGAGGCAGAGACGACTCATTTCTGCTCTGCTCCACTAACCCTGCCTAGCTAGAAGAACACAGCCAGAAGGAAGGAGTTTTTAATTGTGGCTATGTATTTGCTCTCGGCATGATAACCCTGGGAAGATGAAAGGAGCTGTGGCTTGGAGGGGGCAAGCCCTACTCGGGGAGCTGCAGCCAGGTTTCGGAGCAGTGCAGCTCTCCATCACCAGGCAGCCTGGGTCGGTTTTACCCGGCTGCCGCCTCGCTGGCTGGCACTTCCTGCTGCCACCACGTGCTTGTTAGCAACCGCTGTTTGTACCGAAACACTCGTCTTCATTAGGGTAAATTAACTAAAACAGCAATCAAGTCAGAAGGAGAGGCCTAGGTATTTAGAGGCATGAATATTCCTTAGTGTCTGCGTTGGGGACAAATTATTCCTATGTAAAGCTCCTTTCTGCTGGCTGCTCCATGCTGGTGAGAGGCAACATAATGCTCCCCAGCATTGCCCAATCCTCATCACCCTCCACAGCTCCAGCTTCCCCACATAAGCTTCCCCATACCTCATCTGTGCTTTGGGATGGCTAATTTGATTTTTCTGTTAATGACTCCCCCCTGTCCAGGAGTCCATAGTGGTATTCTTAAGCAAAGACCTCTACTATAAATGCTGGGAATGCAGCAAGAAACAGAACATTGACAGTAATGAATGAAAAAACAGAGCTCCCATTAGTATATTGATGAAAAGTCAGGAAAGGGCACTCATTAAGAGGAAAAAGTTGTATTTCCTCTGGTTTTTGTCTCACAGAAGTAATTGTTATAAAGAAGAACTTGCTGATGGCCCAGTAGCAGCTGGGTCGGCATGGTCCTGGCCCCAGTGTGCAGGACAGCAGAACTCAGTTTGCTGCAGGGGGTTTTATGGGGAAAGCCCCTTCCTCCTTGCCCAGGGAAGATGTGCTCCAGAAATGTGGAATTAGAGCAGGTGCCTGTCAAACCCCAAGGCAAACCCCAAGGTGCCTGCTGTGGACCTCAGAAATAGTAACACAGATGTTTGCAGAGCAGGAGCAACAGCCCTCAGACCCTCCTCCCCGCTCTGTGCAGGGGCTGCAGCACTGCCCTGGGAAAAAGGAGCCCCAAAGGCTGAAGGGAGTGTGAGAGGTGGCTCAAGATGATGCAAGAGGCAGCTCCTGGCAGCAAACCTGCTGCAATCCCAGATGAAGGACAAGAGAAAGAGGAAGAAACATGCTAGCCTGACTACCCTGCTCCCACTCCCCTTTCCTCTGTAATTACTAGCTCGGTAACTGTGAGGCGGACTTGTATGAAGAGACGCAAGATACTGAATCTCATTACAGCTCCTACAGCAGGGAGAGGAATGACGTCAGTGGTGCGATGCAGTGGGAATCAGGCAGCCGACCAGAGGGTTGCCTTCTGCTGGGCTGGCCGTCACCTTAAGGTTTTCATTACAAATGGGATTTGATTTGCAGTTCTATGTGCTTGGTGTTGATTCCCAGCTGGGCTGCCACTGTAAAAGCTGGCTCTATCTCCATCATCAGCTCTCCTTAAAGGGCTTTAAAAGCCAGGCACAGAGCCGAGAGCAAGGACTGGTCCCTGCCAGTCCTGTCATTGCTCATGTGAGTCCATCTTCAGCAATCTGGCCTTGAGCCTTTGCTGTTAATTTTGGGCTTTTCTTATTTTTAATCTTTCCATTTTTACCTTTGCTTGAGCAAGTGGAACTGTAGTTAATTTAAACAAAAATTCTTGCTAAAATAAACTAGTGATACATTTCAGGTTTAAGGACCAACTTTCTATGTTGCATCAACTAAAAAAATTGATTCAGGAATTTTTTTTTTGTGTGTCTTTGTAGCGAAATGGAAGTGGAGGGGTTGAACAGTGCTTTTCTGTGTTACTTACACCTGTGTCACATTAAATGCTTTACCAATATCAGCACTGCTGTAGGATGGCTTTTTGACAAATAAGCAAATTAAAAGAGGAAATAAATAATTTGACAGAAGATGTAGAGCAATGGTTCCATGCATGTAGAGCCAGCTCTCAGGAGTCCTTAAACTTTGCATTCTAGACTTTACCGCAAAAGTCAGAAGAACATAGGCATGTAATCCAGTAAAACAAGTAGCATGTACATAGACAGTACCCTTTTTGCCCTTCTCCAGCCTTCAGAGGCTGCCCTGCCTGAATAATTGGGGAAACGACAGACGGAAGGATGGGAGAGATGTCAAAGCTCCTTAGTGGTAGACTTGGCAGTCCTGGGGAACAGTCGGACTTGATGATCTTAAAGGTCTTTTCCAATCTAGTTGAGTCTATGATTTGATGATTCTGCTTACCCTGCAGCTGGTGGGTCCCATTTCCTAAGCTAAATACGTAGTTCAGTATATGAGTACTGATCTTTGGGCAGCGTGTCTGTGAAGGTGAGCAATTAGGAGGGTTAGGTGGCTGAGTGCTCCTCTTCTGCCTGGATGAGGTATACGTGGAAGCTGAAGTAACACATTCAGAGGTAAAATTAGAGCTAGCTGTAGTGAAGGTCAGCAGATGCCTTGACATTGTGCTATTCTAAATGTCAACAGGGTTAATTACATGCCAACTTCACCAGCAGTTGGTCCAGGCTGCCAGTGTCCCTTGGGATCTTCTGGAGCATCAGGCTAGTGAGAAACAGCTATGGGGCTGGGGGATAGGTGTTTTCCTCCTTTCCAGAGGCTGGATGCATTAGGAGCTCCTAAGCTCTCATTTATAGCCCACAGGGCAAGGAAACAAAAATGCAATACTCGCCCTTTCCAAGATGCTCATGGG
>NW_009938913.1:0-6523 GCF_000696875.1 Nestor notabilis | reverse complement strand
GCATTCCCTGAGGCCCATCCCCTCCCCTTAGACAGTAAGTTCACACCCCCCAAGACATCAGTTTTTCTGCTGTCCTTCTCCCTTGTGTCTGCAGAAGGTAGTCCTATCCCTGGCACTCCTTTTCTGCCCTTTTTGTATGGGTACCAATGGTTCCTCATGGTGCAGAGCGGTGTAGGGCTGAGTGCAGGGAACTTGGATACGTCTGCGAGTGCCAAGCTGTAAGTAATGCAATATGCATGAAGTGCTCTGTGTTTGCAAAAAAGCTATTTAATCACCCGAAGGGAAAGCAAAAAAAAAAAAAAAAGAAATTACAGAGAAAGAGGTCTAATCAATTTGCACATTTTCCAAAAGGTCTAGTTTGTCATTGTTGTCTTGAGATGGCAAAGTAAAAGCCTTAAAAAATGTAACGATACTGCTAATGCAGGGAAATGACAGATCAATAGATGAGTGAGCTGAGCAGGAGATGGGGAACCAGGAGCTTCTTGGAACTGCCCTGACAGATTCCCTCTATGAGAGTGATGAAACCACATGAAATTGCTAAATTTGTTCCTCCATCGCTAAAATGGAGAATGTAGTTACCTTACACAAGTGCATGAGTGGTTAATTCAGCTGGGTTTTCTAAGGAAGTGGAAGAAAAGCCATGCTAAAAATTATTAATGATCCCCTAGCTGTGCTTTGTTGGAAACAATATTGCTCTTGTATCTGCCAATGGTCATGTTCAGAAGGACCCTTGTGGCTTTATGCATCTTTAAATGCACATTTGTGGCAGCTGCAAGATTTTGCATTTGAAGTGCAGGTATTGATACCAATGCTTACAGCTATTGGACACAGCCTCCCCCATCCTTTCGCGGGCATGAGCCATGGCAATGTCGAACACGTGAAACTCCTAAAGGAAATTTGGTCTCACAGGTCTGGGTGCTCAGACTGTTTCAAGGACTGATGTGCTGACCTCTGAAATTCAGTCATTTGAAACATCATGAGATGAGTGCCCAGGAACCAAGATTAGCGTCATATGCTGGCACCTACTTCTGCAACTTTCCCTCTGGGTTTGATAGTAGCAGATCTAGCCTCTGAGCTGTCACAAAAGGAAAAAGCATCTCCCTGATCATATGGTATCTCCTCCAAATTGTAGCGAGTTTCCTGTTTGCAGTGCTAGGTATATATTGTTCTGGCAGTATGACTGCCATTGGCATTAGTGGGGTGGTTGCATCCTGTGTTTGCAACACTGGGTTTTTCCCTGTTTTGGGGTAGTGGATTATACTTTCATCAGTCTTTGATGAGATACTTTCTGCAGCAAATCTCACAATCAGAGTGGACAAGGGCTGCCTTTGTATCACTGAAATGTTTAGAGCTGGATTACCAGTCTCTTCTAGAATATTACTAATTACTTTGCTTTAACAGCATGCACAAGGAAATGTCTGTAATTACTGGGTTGTGCTTTCTTTTCTTTTTCTTTTTTTTTTTTTTTTTCCCCTCTGTGGATCCATACTTTTACACCACAGAATTAAAGTTGTCATGCTTTGCTCCAGGCCAGCCATAAGAGCTTTTTTCAATCAACATAATTCACAGAATGGGTTATTTATCTAAACAAAATGGATTTTTACTGTTGTGAGAGTCTGGCTGATGTGTCATTATGACAATTTATTTCATTTCTGGGTAGCATTTTGAATTTCAGTGGCAAAAACACAAATTAAGTCTTTCAGTAAAGTACCAATTTAACACTGGCTTCGTCATCCTAACCAGAAAAAAAAAATTACCTGTATATCAAATACAGGATCTGACAATTCACTATTTTAAGCTCCTACTTTTGTTTTGAAGCTAGCTGTTTTTATAGAGATTACTTTATTCCCCACTAAGAAACTGTTTGGTTTATTTTCCTCTCAATGCTGACTGTCACTTACCAGCAGTCTTTCCACCTTTCTGTAATAATTTAGTAAGTGTGTGAACTGGTCTTTTACACTGTAAACACATCAGACTTACAAACAGGGTTCAGCACTTGCCAGGCTTTAAATGCATTTCTCCTTTGTGTGTGCACATGGTGTCATTAATTAGTTATCATGTTCCATCAGTGGACATACAAATGTAGTTGATTATGCCTCACTGCCCCATTTCCATGATTTTTGCTATCACCTAATTAGTGCAGGAGAGGTTCTCAAAGAACTACTTTCCTCAGAAGAAGCTGGAATGACACATTCTTCAATCCCGAGCCTCCTAAAGGAAGAAGCAATAGTAGTATATGCAAATCAGTGGGGGGTTTTTGCATGTGAAAAAGGGAGCCTAGAGCTGTGGGCTGGTTGTAGCCTGTGTCACTAAATTCCTCAGCAGAGATGTGAGGTAGATTCAGTGCACTTCTTAAGGAAATGAATAGCAGCTCCTGCTGCTTTTATTACATTTGGCTGCTTATTCTTATTATTCACTGGGACAAAACATCTTTGACTTACATGAGTAATCCTCCTGCATTTCAAGACAACCCATTATATGAGTAATGTGAGCAGAAGTTGATCAAAGAAGATGATTTAGAATGGAGTTTCTGTGTTTAGTCATTTATCATCATTTGTTGTAGCAAGGTATGTGTCGGTTTCTTCTCCCAAGTAATAAGTGATGGAACAAGAGGAAATGGCCTCAAGTTGCACTGGGGGAAGTTTAGACTGGATATTATGAAAAATTTCTTCACCACAAGGGTTGTCAAGTATTGGAACAAGCTTCCCAGAGAAGTTGTGGAGTCATTATCCCAGGAGGCTTTTAGAAGAGGTGTAGATTTGGCACTTAGTGACATGGTTTAGTGGTGGACTTGGCACTGCTGGATGAATGGTTGTACTCGATGATCTTAAAGGTCTTTTCTAACCTAAACGACTCTATGATCATTAGTTAGGCAAACGCATTTTAAGTCCTATGTGGTGTGTAGTGTGAGTAATACCTGCTGTTGTAGCGTGAGGGCTTTTTGACATTTCCCAGAGAGTTACAAATACATGTACAAGACTGAATCAGCATTTAGCATGGTACTAGTAAAGAAGAATTAAATGAAGAATTGTCTGTTCTTAAAAATGCTAATAACATAAAAATTAGGGTATTATAACATTCCTGAGTGATGCACACACACTGCCTGGAGACGTCCTTGTGTAGCATGGAATCAGCATGAACCAACATGATTACCTTTAGCTTAAGATTTGCTTGCCATTGAAGCCCTGGTAGCTAAATGCATCTTAGCTTCCCTTACTGGCAAGACCCCAAACCCCAACTTCTTTCCCTGAGGCAACGCATTTTTGTCTCTCAGCTACAGTACATACAATGTCCTCACGGTGTGCTGCCCTGCCTGGCAAATGTAGTTTGGCTGGTGTGACCACAACAGAGAGTAGAGTCACTGAAATATTATTGGTGTAGTTCTTGTTTGTGCTGGAGCTGTCAAACAAAGGAACTCAACATACTGCTTCTTTCTGTCTTAATTTACTGTGTGCAGAGATGGTGACCCTACTTATTAATTGCACATTTCTGGTCCCTGTTGCTTCCACATCCAGTTAATGAGTGGAACACACCTGCCGTTGCCCAGGTGCCTTAGACAAGGCACTGGAATACCCAGATGCTTCCCAAGCACCTTGCTGTGGGGCTGGAGCAGCATCAGACCTGCCACTGCTGCTTTCTGCCTGTTCCCAGTCAAAGATGAAGGACAGGCAGGAGAAGCGTACATTTCCTTCACTACTAGACTGGGTGTCCAAATCTTACCTGGAAGCCACCCTGGCATTGCTAAGCCCCACGGAGCAGTTGCTCATTTAGCATGACTCAACAGGTCCATCATTAAAACCTGGTTCGGTAGTGCTCAAGAACATGTTTAAAGCTAAGTTTTGATTGTGTTGCTGTGAGTGAACATGCCCAGAGGTGCAAGAGGTGTCTCAGCACAAAGGGTGTCTGAATCCTCAGGTTTAAAAAACTTGGTAGAGTAAGACTTGTCCTGCTCTCAGGGACATGAGGACCTGCAGGAGGAGTGGACCAAACCACCAGCAAAGGTCATGGTCACTGACAAGCAAGTCAGTGGCTGCTGAGAGGGGCTGCCCTCACACATTTGTTTTTATAGACATTTACCTAAAGTTTTGACACAGATACTTGTAGCCATAGACACTTGTAGCCTGGCAGCAGTAACCTATTTCCCTATAGGCAGCAAACCACTCGCTCCTGTAACTCTGTCCTCTTAGAAATAGGATGTGGTTCTTGAAAAACCTGTTCCACAAAAGCTCTTCTTCTGTTCACCTGTGAGGTAGATTGAATTTATAGCATCATGTCTTTCAGTAAATTATTGATATAGTCACCACACAGAGGAATAGAAACAACAGTCACATGCTGCATGGCTCCACCTCACTGGTTTTGCTTCAGAAGTGCCTGGGCTTCGCTCTGACAGTTTTATTGCAGGGAAAAATAATTTTCTCCTAGTCCCAGCCTGGTGACAGGAAGGGATAGGCTGTGGTGGCAGCACCAATGCTAGCTGGAGCACCCAGGTCTGTGCCAATGACCACATAGTCTAGAGGCAGGGCTGCTGTTCAATAAGCCAGGGAAACGTACACAGGAGAACAATCGCTCAGTACTAGAAGGCAGTATCCAGTTGACAACCATGGCTTAGCTACATCTCACCCTTGTAAATGAAAAATGGTTTAGGAATCCCTGTGGCTCGTGGATCTAAGTTAGAATCTGCTGCCATTTACACTGTGGGTGGTTTAATGAGTTCAGCAGAGTCAACCTGGACTGAGGTGGGACTCTGGCCAGGTTTTCATATCTATGGGAACTAGCTTAAAAATGCCTACAGTATTTCCTGTCTCTACACCCTTTTGCAACCCTAGATACACTGTCTCTCACAAGAATGACAAGTTCAGTCACATCCATGGCTTTACATTTTATAGGGAGCACCAAGCTGGGAGTGATTTTTTTAAATTTTATTTTATTTTTTATTATTTCTTTTTTTGATCAATGTGAAAGACACACATGCTGCCTACCTGCTAATGTTTTTGTGTGTGACAATGGATCCCACTACCACACACATTAATAAGTATTTGATTCTTTTTTACATGCTTACATTCTTATTTTTAAAATGTCTTAATAATTCAAACAGCAACATGTTGCTTAAACATACACATTGTGATGATCTTAATAGCTCAGATACTCTGAAAGCAAAGTTTTGATTATTTGGAGGCTAAGAAGTCCAAGAGACTAAGTAAATTCTGTTACAGACTATTCTGTTATCCTCTTTATTATTTTTTTTTTCCATGAAGAGCCTAAGATCATATTTATGTTTGTGTGAGTTCTTGCCATTTTTGGTTTTTGCTTGAATGTTGCAGGGCTTCACAGGAAAGCCATTAATTTAGCCATTGGGTGGTTATCCTGTTCTCACTGAAGTTTCTAGAAAAACTCCTGCCGCCTTCAAGGAAAGATGGATGAAATCTTATTAAATGTGTGTGATTTCGGAACTGAGAAAACAGACCATCTTGTGCTCAAGAAGGAAGAAGCATCAAGTCAGCCTCTAAATATATCCTTTATAACATTCCGGGATGGAATCCTTTCTGATACAATCCCATCTGAGATTCTGAAGTTCCAGAAAATGAATTTTCATCATTTTCATATGATCCTAAAAAATTAGAGAAGGGTAAGATATGTCTTGACATGGGAGTCATGACTGACTCCCTGAGGAGAATGATTTCTGTTTTAAATTGCTTCACTTTACTGAAATATGCGCAAAGAAAGAGATTCTTCTTAGGGGGAGTTAATTGATGAAACAAGTTGGAAAATAATTTGGTCAGACATTTGTTCTGCTCTTGGTTTGTGGTCAAAAATCTCACCTGCTGGGAATGTTGTATTTGTCTAGAGGGGAGGCTGGGGCACCTGGGAGCAAAGTTGTACATCTCTGTACCTAACTTGAGGAATTAAGGATCAAAGGCACCATTAAGTCCACTGAGTTCATTTGGTCTGAATTGCAGCCCATTAGCTTTCAGGCAATTACTCCTGCAGGGAGCCCAATGCTTTGCTTTGGCTAAGCCTGATCTTGTGGGAGGACATTGAGTCTTGACATAAACAGATGGAGAATCCAGCAGGTTTTCTGATAACTTCTTCATCAGGTCATCAGCTTTCCACTGTTTGAAAATGTGATCCCTCACTTAAATCAGAATGCTTTGGCATTTAGAGTCTCGGCACTAGTTCATGTTGTGCCTGCCTTTGGCAGACAGAGGAATAACTCAGTGCCTAGTAATTTCTGTAGAGGCTTTTAGATTCAAGAAGCAAGTCACCTCCCACCCTTCTTTTCAATGAAGTGAGTTGCTCAAGTGCTGTATTTCCTCCACTGTAAGAGCCTTTCTCTGGCCCTTGACAGGCTTTGGCTTTGCTTTTTTTTTTTTTTTTTTTTTTTTACCTTCAAATTTTACTGTATTTTTTGTTGATGTGCACTGTATTTTAGCAGTCTCAGTTTCCAAGGGCTTAGGTAAAATGTCCTTCCTGCATCTCCTCTTACTGAGCAGCAACTGAGCAAGGCTTTTCCTCCCCCCTCCCC
>NW_009938912.1:0-25530 GCF_000696875.1 Nestor notabilis | reverse complement strand
TCCTACAGTGCGCCTAAGGTCTTCATTCTCAAAATCATTGCATCAAAATCATTTTGATTCTCAAAATCATTGCATAGTGGAAAATTAGAAGTGTTCCTTTCGAAACAAGAATAATATCCAGTATTTTATTTATTTATCATATCAAAATCAAATTTCTACTGATAATTAAAAAAGGACCACTGACTTGCTTAGATTATTTTCTAAGGATTTCTGTATATGTGGTATCCATTCTGCATTTACATCTGAGCCACAACTGTAAAATAAAAGACCATTTGTGTGGACTTTGTGCATGTATTTTCAAAGCCAATTTCAGTGCATTACGTGGAAAAGGAGAACTGCAGCTTCACTGGCTTCTTACGTTGTGAACAGAGCAAAATGTATTGCAAAGAGATATGAACTCTTTCATAACTCCCTGGAAAGTGACATTCAAGCACCAGCACCATTTATGAGAATATGGCTGGAAGTTTCAATACCTTTTTGACCACAGTAACCTGGACTTTATAACTTTCATGAGTACTATGCCCTTAGCATTAATATTTTATGAAGAGTGATTTTTCACTCTAACATATTCTTTCTGATTCTGAAGGAAGATGAGTGTTCAAAATTTCAGAGAGTGAAATAAAGTGTAAAATATTTAATTAATTGTTCACAAACATTGATTTTGCTGTATTTACAGAATTCAATGGACAATTCATTAGGAAAAAATTTATGACCTTTCCTTGTGATAATATTTCCCTTAGCTGAAAAGATCCTCTATTTTCACTTACACATTAACTGAAAAAATGGAGGGTCCAAATGTAGAGGGGCTAAGAAAAGGCAGGCTCAAGAAGTAAATGAAAGGTATTTATGAATGGAATTACAATGAATGGACAACAATAGAATAGGAATTTATGTTTCATGTTTCATATCAGTTTACACACTGCACACATAAAGGCCAGATGTGGGTGAAATTGCTTAATATATTCGGTAATGACTTTTCCAGTCAAATGGTTTCCAGACTAATATGGAAGTCAGGCTTCAAGTTTCATACGTGCGAATCAAAAGTAGGTACAACGATCTTGATAAAATGTCACTCAACCCCCCCCCCCCCCCGAAAAACATGTAGCAGAAATTGGGGGCTACCATAAGTGGGATGAGATCTTTTTATTTCAAAGTTATTTGGCAGTGCACATAATTTGACTAGGGGTTCCACTCTCTGCTTTGGGGAGCACCTGCAGCTGGCAAAAAGAGCATGCACAAATTAGTACTGCTCTGGAAAGTCACAGCCAAAAGTACTAGAGAAAAGAACATTTTTTTATGTTGATAGGGCTGAAGTATCAGTATTTCTGGAAGAAAATCAAGGGGTTTGGTGGTGATACTGGCAAGTGGACTGGTGATCTGTTTCTCTTCGTACCATTCAAGAAATCCTGGAGCTTAGTGCTGTAGCAAGCCTTTGCTAGCCCCAACTTCACTCTGAATGCTTAAGTATGGATTACCATATATACAAATCCCTCTAAACTTAGAAGTCAGTTAAAAGGCTGACAGGATACTCAAACCCTTGTGACCCTGAATGGTAACTACCAATGGTTTTGTTTCTAAAGCCTGTCACTAGAGTTCACTAAAATTGTTCCCTTTCCCAAGATGCTAGCGGAGCTACAGAGGGTTAAATAAATGTAGAAGAGACAAGAGTTGGTTCAGTTTATTATAAAATATGGTGCAGCCTGGCAAGATAATGAAAATGTTATTATTTCATCAAGAACAACCAAATGTACCTGATTTAAGGGGGGAAACAGGCGAAGGGGGAAAGAAGCAGCTTTTTATAATATTAAGCTCATGAGAATTTTTTTCTTGTAAAAGTCATTTCTTCATTAAAACTGTAATTGAAAAGGGACATGCTGTTCAACAAGTTCAGTGTTTTATATATGCCATAGAAATCCCATGACGTGTCTAAAAATGAAATTCATATTAATCACTGACGTCCTAATCCTCCTGATATAAGATCTATATTCAGGGATATGTTCTCTTCTGAAACACCAGAATCAACTCTGAAAATGAGATTTTAGATTAGCTCTTTAGATAGTCTTCTCATAGGCTCATCCATATGAAATTTGCTATGTGCTTTCACAGCATCTGGGGATAAAAAGCTTCTCACAGTGCCTGCATTTGTCATACATGGTTAGAAAGCTAAGGTACCATTCACACACTTCACTTTGTAGTTCTTCTAAAAACATCAATCACAACCTGCCACCCTTTCCTACAGTGATTGGATACGTTCCAATTGGACAGGTTCTGAACATAGCATAAACCTCAAGGTCATTTTTCCCTAATTATTTTGGTCTACTCTAGAAACTTCATAAAAAGTTCATGAAAAAGCTTGAGAAAAGGCAGGCTTTCAGAAAGAGCCATTTTACTATCTAACATCTTTACTTCCTATGCATAGCCCTTTATTTGTTCTTTTGACTGCATTTTACAGCGAGCTGCAGATTTCAGTAATAAATCTGCATTAGAACTCCGTCAAAACTGCCATGTATATGTGTTTCACAATAAGCAGTAAAGGTACCAGAGCCTCCTTTATTTTCTAATTCCTTTCTTTTTCACTCTACATTCTTCTGAAGGAATTTTTGACACAGAGTTTCTCCTCACATTTCACAGAGACAGTACAGGTAATGCAATGCTGGGGGAACATTTCAAATATGTGCAAGACCCAGTCAAACCAATGAATTAGGTTTCTTTTCCCAGAAACAAGTTGGACTAGCAAAATACAAATATCTAAATCCATAAAAAAGAATGAGGTATACTGTATTGAACAGAAAATTCATAACATTCCAAACTTCTTAAAGTCACATAAAAATAATTCTATCCATGCATTACAGAGTAGAAATAGATTTAACATCACTGGCATTTTCTGTTGTTTTCATATTTCTGTAGTAGTAAAAGTAAATACTTTTGCACTCATTGCAGAGAGAGCAGAAACTTGAATAATATAATGTAAATGTACTTCCAAGATGTTTTGGCAACTTCAGTATTGCATCTGTGAAATCCTTATTGTCTTAATCACTTTCTCAGCAGGTTTGCAAAAAGTGAAAAACTCCATGCTTTCTGCAAATGTAAAAACAGAATCAAATGCAAAACCAAACTGTGCACTGTATGGATCCTATGTTTTTTGTAGTTTAAAGGATCAACTTGAACAAATTTCAGCCCCCTTTTGGCAGGATTCAGAAACTAACTCTCTCATGCACCTTTTTAGAAACTTCAGAGAGTGTTGCTTTACTGACATTCAAGGTAAACTGCCAACACCTGGGAATAAACAGATTTTTCTTTGTTAAATATAATAGAAACTATGTAAAAAATAGACAATTTCCATCCCTCCAGAGAAAGAAATAAGAGGAAATTCTCTTCTTGTATAAGATTAAGGTTAATCTAGTAAATTGCAAAATATTTTTTATTCTTCAGTTGCCTTCGGTTTATAATAAAATTATACTGTGAGGTTTTTACGTAAATGGTATGAATCTTTGAACTGGATCTAAGTGGGTATATAGAACTAGAACTTCATATGCCATGCATTGTTAAAAAACAAAATAAAACAAAACAACAGAACAAAACAAAAAAACAACAACAAAAAAAAGTAAAAAAAAACCCCACAAACAAAAAATCCCCAACTTCTTAAATTTCTTTAATTTCTTTAATTTATTTAATTTTTTTCTTTTTCTTTACTGTAAATGAATGCAGTCCCATTGTCTTACATAATTTCTCAGAAACAGTGACCTTGCTCCCCATGAATTCCAGACTGAGAGGTTAATATTAAACTGCCCAAATTCCCAAAGACAGTAAAACATATATACAAAAAGTAGAGGGTTCTTTCCAGTGCCCCTAACAGTCTCAGAGCTCCTTTGATGTTTCTTTCAGTCCTTTTAGATGGCATCCATCTACAGCCTTCAAACTCACTCTGTGTAATGCTGTGGAAAGCAGACCACTGCTTACATGGGTCTGTGGCTTCAGGAACCATTCCTCTCTGTACTTCACCTCACAAACCAGTTTTGAAAGCCAGACCTAAGCCCCAGCTACTTTGTCTGTGATGAGTTTTCCTCTATAGTCATCCAAGCCAAGAAGACTGATTTTTTAAAATTTAAACTAGTTTGCTGTAGGAGGTGAGCATCTATCCATCTCAACACTCCCAGGCTCACTGCACTGGACTTTAAAAGAGCAGACTTTGGCCTCTTCAGGAAGCTGTTTAGTAAGGTTCCATGGGATAAACCCCTAGAGGACAAGGGGGTCCAAGAATGATGGCTGATATTCAACGATCCCTTGCTCCAAACTCAGAAGCATTGTGTCCTGTCAAGAAGGAAATGGGTCAAGAAGGCCAGAAGGCTTCCATGGGATAAGGACCTTGTCCTGGGTTCAGCTATAGCAGTCATTTTTTCTCCTTCTTAGTAGCTGGTGCAGTGCTGTGTTTTTGACTTTCAGCCTGGGAACAACGCTGATAACACCGATGGTTTTAGTTGTTGCTAAGTAATGTTTACTCTGACCAAGGACTTTTCTCAGTCTCATGCTCTGCCAGGGAGCAGGGGAAGCTGGGAAGAAGCAGAGACAGGACACCTGACCCAAACTGGCCAAAGGGATATTCCATACCACAGCACGTCATGCTCAGTATATAAACTGGGGGGAGTTACCCGGAAGGCCCAGATCGCTGCTCGGGTCGGGCTGGGTATCGGTCGGCGGGTGGTGAGCGGTTGTGTCCTCTCCCCTTGTTATTCCTCTTATCATTATTATTGGTAGCAATAGTGGTTTGTGTTATACCTTAGTTACTGGAGTGCTGTTATCTCAACGCATGGGAGTTACATTCCTCTGATTCTCCTCCCCATCCCTCCGGGAGCGGGGGGAGGAGGGAAGAGGGGGGAGAGTGAGCGAGCGGCTGAGTGGTTCCAAGTTGCCAGTTGGGCTTGAACCACGACAGAGCTGCTGAGAAAACATAGAAGGAAAAAAAGAAGCTTATAGATGGTGGAAGTGAGAACAGGTGGCCTAGGAAGAATACAGGAACATTGTCTGGGTAGCTAGGGACCATCTCAGGAAAGCTAAGGCCCGGTTAGAATTGTCTCTGGCCAGGGATGTTAAGGATAACAGGAAGCCCTTCTGTAGGTATGTTGCCACCAAAAGAAAGTCTAGGGATAATGTGGTCCCTCTCCAGAAGGAAAAGGGAGAACTGGCTACCATGGATTTGAAGACTGAGGTTGTCAATGAATTCTTTACCTCAATCTTCACTGGTAAGTACTCTGATAACACTGCTCATGTCTTGGAAGAAAGATGCAGGGACTGTGAGAATGAAGACCTTTGGCCCGCTGTTGGAGAGGATCAGGTTGAAGATCATCTTAAGGACCTGAATGTGCACAAGTCCATGGGACCTGATGAAATCCATCCGCAGGTCCTGAAGGAGCTGGCGAATGAAGTTGCTCGGCCACTGTCCATCATTTTGAAAAATCATGGCAGTCAGGTGAAGTTCCTGATGACTGGAAAAATGGAAATATAACCCCCATTTTCAAGAAGGGGAAAATGGAGGACCCAGGAAACTACAGACCAGTCAGTCTCACTTCTGTGACTGGCAGGATCGTGGAGCAGATTCTCCTGAAAACCATGCTAGGGCACATGAAAAACGATGAGGTGGTTGGCGACAGCCAACATGGCTCCACTGAGGGCAAATCATGCCTGAACAATTTGGTGGCCACCTATGAGGGGGCTACAGAACTGATGGATAGGGGGGAAGCAGTTCTCTACGTGCACTTGTGTGAATCATTCAACACTGTCCTGCATGACATTCTTGTTTCTAAACTGGAGAGGCATGGATAGATCACCCGGTGGATAAAGAATTGGCTGGATGACCACACACAAAGAGTTGTGGTCAACAGCTCAATGACCAGCTGGAGACAGGTAGTGAGTGGTGTCCATCAGGGATTGGTGTTGGGACCGATCTTGTTCGACATCTTTGTCAGTGACATGAACAGGGGGATTGAGTGTACCCTCATCAAGTTTGCTGATGACAGCAAGCTGTGTGGTTCAGTTGATATGCTGAATGGAAGGGATGCCATCCAGAGGAACCTTGACATACTTGAGAGTTGGGCCAATGCCAACCTCATGAAGTTCAACAAGGACGAGTGCAAGGTCCTACACCTGGGTTGAGGCAATTGCAGGCACAGCTACAAGCTGGGCAGAGAAGTGATTCAGAGCAGCCCTGAGGAGAAGGACCTGGGGGTGTTGATCAATGAGAAACTGAACATGAGCCGGCTTCAGTGTGCACTCGCAGCCCAGAAAGCCAACCGTATCCAGGGCTGCATCAAAAGAAGCGTGACCAGCAGGTAGAAGGAGGTGATCCTGCCCCTCTGCTCTCGTGAGACCTCACTTGGAGTATTGTGTACAGTTCTGGTGTCCTCAACATAAAGTAAGATGTGGAGCTGTTGGAGCAAATCCAGAGGAGGGCCACCAGGATGATCAGGGGGCTGGAGCACTTCCCATATGAAGACAGGCTGAGAAAGTTGGGGTGTTCTGCCTGGAGAAGAGAAGACTGCATGGAGACCTCACAGCAGCCTTCCAGTATCTGAAAGGGGCCTATAAGGATGCTGGAGAGGAGCTCTTCATCAGGGACTGTAGTGATAGGACAAGAGGTAATGGCTTCAACCTTAAAAAGGGGAAGTTCAGGACAGATATAAGGGAGAAGTTCTTTACTGTGAGGGTGGTGAGGCACTGGAATGGGTTGCCCGAGGAAGCTGTGAATGCTCCCTCCCTGGCAGTGTTCAAGGCCAGGCTGGACAGAGCCTTGGGCCACATGGTCTAGTGTGAGGAGTTCTTGTCCATGGCAACCTTTTGGAATTAGATGATATTAAGGTCCTTTCCAATTCTAACCATTCTATGACTCTATGGGCTGTAACTAACTTTTTACCCATGGTGTCCCAATTGCTAAGAAAATTGCCATCCCTTTGTTGACCATCATGTAAGATATGTGTGACACAAGATCTAAACAACTGATTCTACATATCCACATGCAGATAGATTCAGCTGGCTGTAAGGAGGACTTGTGAAAGTGGATTTAACAGGTAAAGTCAGAGTTCAAACTTGTGTATGCTAAAAACAACTTTTTAAAAAGAAAAAGTAACTTGCAAAGGGACTAGAAATTTCAAGGAGGTAAATTTTTTTGTATAACAGGCAGTGCATGCTAAACAGTGCATCTCATTCATATTCCTACCACTAAGGAAACTTTTCTTTAGTGTCTACACAGTCATATATTATTATTCCTGGTGGGTTGTCTAAAACGAGAACTGGAAAGCATGCAGTGCAAAAAAGAAATGAACTTCGAACTCCAGGGTGAACTCAGAGAAACGTGGTGGACATTTAAGGTCAAAATTCTTATGCTAGCAAAGAGCCATCTTTTGCCCCATGCTGGTCAATTTAAAGAACAATACAGCAATTTCAATTTATCCTAGGCCACAAAAATCCAAGATAACAGTTCATTAAAGATTGCATTTTCTCCTCTCCACATAGCCAAGTTAATTTATCCTGAGTTTCTGAGAACTCATACTCTATATTTCCACATTTCTCTTTCCTTTACCTCATCATGGATATTTAGTAGCTCCACTGCAGGCGGTCACAGGGCATAAGAGCAGAAGGTAAGCATAGCAGAGAAGAAAGGAACTGAGTTAAACAGAAGCACAGAGCTTTATCAAGAGACTAGCAATCCATCTTGCTTCACAAACCACAGCCAGGGGTAGATATTTTTCTTTTGGAATGACATGTGTATATGTTTGAAATAACTCATTTGAAAGCTGTTCCCCCTGAACTAATCTCAGTTGGAAAAGGGCATTGTTCAGCCTGCTGCTGCACAAAACACATCAACAAAATCCTTCTTGATTCAGGATGCTCACTGCCTTTGCCATGTCTTGGCTGAAGATGACTATTTTTCAGATTTTGTCTATGGAAGAATCTTCCTACAAGAACACATTCAAGCACATATTTAAGTTTTCACACACTCTTAAATCATAATGGGGAAGCTTAAAATTAAGCTTTAAAGGTCAGATTTTCAAAGGAATTAACGTGAGTTAGGCATCTCACCTTATTAAGCATTATTTGAAAATTCCATCTGTGCATTTTGGCAGCTAATTTTTCATCTGTGAGCGTCTAGACCTAATTACTTTTCTGCTCATGGATAACTTCAAAAAGTCTAGTGGTTAATTGTTTTCCTGATTTAGGGCATGAGCATTGTGACCCCTACATGATACTGAAACATTCTGGCAGAGTTAAGGACACTTTTGTAGATTTATGATGTTTAAAATGTAAATGTCAAATTTAGAAGTCTAGGGCCTGCAAAGCAGGTAAATAGGCATAGCTCTTTCAGTTGTGGCAGAAATGTATTGATTTTCATGAGTTGGAAGTTTGACTCAAATCCTTTAAAGCTGAATTAATTATCAGTGTATTTTCTGGCTGTAAGAATGTCACACAACTGGCTATACAACTGCAGCACATCTCAACATTTAGCTTTTGCCAGAAGTGTTGCTATTAAAAAATACGTATGCATAGTAGGTCTGCTCCCCTGCTGACTGGCCCATGTGAAATAAGACATTCTGAAGGCAGGGGGAGGAACATGACGTAAATCAGCAATCGTAATTTTTGCATGGAACAGAAGCAACTGAGTAAAAATTGCCCCCAATAAAACATTTTAACTATATTATTAATTATTACTAATTGAGAGGAGGGAATATTAATTCAATTCATTTTAATCTAGCTGTTTAATCTTCACCCAAGGAACACTGTGTGATGGCTTTGCACAGATACGGAAATGCAGAAAGGTCCCCAGGCTTTCTGTCTGCAGCTCTGAACTCCATTGGAAGTGATTGATTTGTTTGTAAACTGTGAATGTTCTCTCCTTGTGCTCACCCTACTGGGAAGAAAAAGCCTGGGTTTCCATGGTGCTAATGCACCTGCGCAGCTTGAGTGGGACCATAATTCTTCAAACTCATGAGCATGTAAGGAGCTGAGAGAATCCAGTAACTTATGCAGCAGTCCAGTACTGCATGAAGTTAGAGGACCTTTAAAAAATTAATGGAAAATGTATTACTCTACATGGTGTAAATCCACGTACATCCCTGGAAATCCATGAAGTACACACTAGCTGGACCAAAAACCTTTGTGATGCTGTACATTTGGAAAAAAAGAAGAAAACCCCACACTTATTTGTCAACTGAAGCTATTAAAGTTTTACACAAGGTGGTTGAATGCCTAAATGACATACAGCTCTTAGTTTTATACCATTTGATCCCCCTTCTCAGGAAATGAAGTAGGAGGGCATGGGAGTAGAAAAGGACCCTTAGAAACAGCACTTCTTGGCAGAGATGACTACTGAGCCTGGCCCAATGATGTAGAACCAGCGCTTAAAAATCACCTCCTAGGTGATTTTTATTCCTAAGTGGTCCCCAAGGAACACCTACAGTAAGCTGTTTTCTGCTGCAATGCTAAACCAGCTCTTCATTTACTCCATCAGGGCTGATTCAAAGCTGGACATCTTCATCCTCAGAGGGAGAGAGAGTTCATAGGCAATACCCTTTGGCACTATGCCCCTCTGGGAATTTTTAAAACTATGTAAATCATGCTGACAACTTACTCTTACCTGACATAGAAAGTCATACATGAGCTCTGGGTAGTTACTCTTTACACTCTGGGTAGTTACCTTTAAAAGACCTGTTAAGCTTTTGAGTGTGTACTCTCATCAGTCTTATGCGCTGTAAGACAATAAAATTTAAGGGACCAAAAGAAGTTATTTTCCTCTTCTTACTAAAACAGCAGTTACTCTAGCACAACTGAACACTTCTCTAGTAGGTTCCTGATTTTAATTTTGAGAAGTCATGTGACAATTAATGACAATTATGGAGAACAATAACACATAAGCCTTAAAGAATCAGTAATGTAGCCAAATAGGCTGAAGAAAGGCTTTACACATCAAAAGGAATTATCTAATTGTGCAAGCTCCTCTGCAGACCCAGTATAAATGAAACAAAAAATCTGTACTAACATGCTCTGGGTCAGATAATAGAGATGTCATCAGGCACATGATGTTGGGTGATACAGTATACTAGAGATACAAAATTAACCACATGAAATCATGAGGCAGAGAAAATGGAAATTCTCAGCAGTTTCTGCTGAAAGAACACTATGCTTTTCCTTTTCAGCTGCATAAAAAATAATTCTTCACAAACTGTGATTGCAGTTTCTTAATTCAAAATATTTATGAAAAACAGCAACAGCAAAAAGAGCCAAGAAAATTCAGCTATGGAGGAGGTCAGGAGTTTGTTGTTGCTTGTTTCCTGTTAGCTGATCTGCATGTGAACATAGTTTCACTGATTCACACCAACAATATACATTAAAAAATGTACAATTTACTAGACTGTGTTCAACATCATCCCTTATAAAATAATCCTAAAATCTTAAATGTGTGGTGAAAATTATTTTCTTTGTGTTGTGCTTAGCAGTACCGATTAAGGATTCAGACAGAAAAAGCTACATGCTAAGCATATAATCTGGATTTCTGACATGTTTACTTCCCTTTCCTACTTTTTATCTTTTTAACTATGTGGCAGAAAAGTGGAGATATATCCTGAAGTCTTTAGTCTTGGTCTTCAGAGTGCTTTACTCATCATTACGAACATAGCTACTGTATTTCTTTGAATGAATCTTCAAGGCCCAAAAGGTTAAACGGATCAATGTTTTGTTATGCCTCTGGAATTTTCCATATGTTGATGTTTAGAACAAGTGTGAATGTTTAGGCAAAGTTTTAATAATAAATATTAATTAAATATTAATGTGTAGAACTTACTCTTTTGAAAATAATAATAGTAGTAATACAGTAGTAGCAATACTACAGTAACAAAAGAGAAATATCATCTTGTGGTTCCACTGGCGTTATGAATCAAGGGAACTTCATGATGCTGCTTTATGATGTGAAAAAAAAGCTGTCTTCAGTGTATCAGAAAACTGTCTTCAGTGTATCAGAAGGCAACTTAATAGCTTTTCACTTATTTGATTTTAGTTTTTCATACTGTTCAACAGGCCCACTAAAACTCTGCTTCAAATTCTGTTAAAGGGAATGTTATCATTGGCTTCCAAGAAGAAGGATATTATATGAAAAATTATTCACAAATGCATTCTGATCTGAATGCTAAACACGCTTATGGTTATTCTAGGCATTAACATTTTCCTACAAAAGTATTAGTTAATTACTTCCCTGACAAGTCTTGATGATCAGATAATGGTGATATGTCTGGTTACAACTGATGCAGTAAGACATTGTCAGACTCCATTATAAATGGCTGGGGTTTGTGGTTTGGTTTTTTTTATCCCATTTCCCTTCCTCAGTGTGCAGCCAGGTGGTAGAACCAGTGGAAGCTAGTGAAAGTATGCATTTTCCCGGGTCATCTAAGCAGCACTGCTATAAGCATAACCGGGATGTCCCACTTCTTTGGAAAAAGAATGACCTATGCTTCATTTCTGAAAGCATGCAAGAAAAGTACTAATAATGCCCTGCAGAAACACATAATGTGATTTTTATGAATCATGCCTAGCAACTTATTGTGAGTTTGTACCAGATGGATTTCTGATTAGGTTTCAGCTAATTTAGAAGCCTCATCTACACAGATGTCCATTTTAAACCTGATGAAAAATACGGGAAAATGGGATAGTAAAATGCCAGGTGATACCAACAATACTTATAATATCCTGAGTATTTCAGAAGACCCAGGAGCAAGACCTTTACAGCAAGTGGATCTCTTCTGCTCAAGGAATTTTATACTACCTTTCTGTTTTCAAAGCTTCCCTGCTGGCTGCACATGTAATCACTGGTAAGTTCCTAAAGTGTTCCCCTAAAGGTGTCTGCTGTCCTCCCCACAGAAGAATAAAATCTCTTCAATAAAGGGACTCAGTACAGAGTTCAGATGGATATATAAGCAACATTGTGCTTATTCCAAGAAATCTTAATGCAGTAGGATAAAATCAGATTAAGTTATCCTTTTCAGGTTGTTTCCTTTCAAAGCAGTGGGCCAAAAACAAGCTTTACAGCATTTAAAAATTACTGCATGCTCACAGAGTTTCTGCATGGAGCTTTGAAAAGCATTTACCAGTTTCTAATTGTAGCCAGATTACCAGCTTTTTTGTCTTCTTGTCTCACACCGTAAAAAAAATTACTTTTATTTTTAACTGGATAATTTCTTTTCTACTCTGATATTTCACAAGCTCTCCTATTTTAATCTTATTACTCTGATACTTTCTAAATTACTATTAAATCCCAAAATGCAATTCATATACTTCTAAGTAAATTGCTTGCCTTAAAACTACAAATTTCCCCTGGTGTTTCAACACAGAAGCATCTCAAATGTATAAAGATGACAAAGAACTCAACTGCCCAAATTGCCAGTCTAGAGGTGATATGCACAGCATTAAAAACAGCATTTGTAGTTATATTTTATTCTGAATAGAGCAATAAAATGTGGCTGGCATCATCAAGCCTGAGAGTTATTGTGAGCATGAGGTGAGTTTTGAAACCTCGAGATATAGGGTAACCACAATTCCATTAAAGTAGGGAACTGAGTCAACAATGTTCCCATTACTGAAGTGCTGATACAACAAGATGAAATATGGACCTATTTCAACACAACTCTTCCATGGTGAATGACAATATAAATGTAGATGTACCCAGGAAAAAACAAAGTGTTTGAGTTTTATGTCAGGTAGAAGTTATGGGAAAACTCTGATTCTTTTAGATCAGAAGTTTAAAAAATAAGAAAGAAGGAAATAAATATTCACCGAAATGTTCTTATTAGACTCCAAGGGATGATAGATGGAAACTGAAGATGTGCATTGTTCTACAAAGACTCAAAAAAGAGGTACAGAAGTCAGGGGGGAATTACTGTCATTGACTCATCTACATCACCAGTTGGTGACACTACTTAACCATTTCACTTCCCAAATGGAATTGGCTTAACATTCTCAGTATAGTAAATAATGCCCTATTAAAACCTAGATATTACAGTTATTCAGGGGATTGGTTATGCTGATTAATGTTAATTGGTTTAAGAACAGGAAAAATAGCACAAATACTCAATTTAATGTTAAACCTGCAAAACTGAGCTCTCTGAGGAAAATGAGATTTTAAAGAAAGAGGCTTCGCCTCAGGCATTAGCTTGGCCAGATTGCAAACAATAGAATACATTAAGATTGCATTTATGATAATAAAAAAAATCTAATGCAATTTGAATTTAGTTGGAAACACAAGGAAGAAAGCCCATTGCATTACTATTCGTTGATTCATTGATTGTAATGCCTGAAGAAACTATTGCAATCATTTGCGCTAACATCACAGGACGCAGAACTGTGTTCAATAATTTCTGCATCAAGTTCACAATATTTAATTGACTATTACAGGTATTATTTGGTATAAATTATTTTATTCTGTGTCTTCTGAAAGGACCTCTAAAGTTCTCAAATGATGAAGCTTATTTCAAATTATTGATGTGATCCTCTTATTATTATTCATGGAGCACTCAGGGGCCTGGGCTGAACCCTTAGCTTGACTATGCTCAGCACAGTGCAAGCATGCTCCAAAAATACAATCTGTTTTTCAAAGAGAAGATTGACATCAAGTGGCAGACAAAATAGAGGCATATGAATTGCCTGAAGGTCAGAAGCAGAACAGGAAATAACGAGTTCTATTCTTGAGTCCTAGTTACAGAATTACACTGCCATGAGGCAGAGTTATTTTCCTTCAATTGTTAACTTTTTTTTTATTGACTCTTCAATGCTTTTTTCCATGAACTGAATGTTTATTAATGTTAATTTTTCTCTTTCCCCAAAATTATGTTGATGTGTTCTGTTTTAAAAAAGAACAACAAAAATAAAATATGTGCAGATTATGGCCAGTTTTAGCAACCTGAAATGGCAGGTTAGAGAAATGTTAACCTTGGAGGTACATTTACTGGAGGCCCAACACCCCTATTAATACTGTTTGGTGAGCTCTGTATCAATGGTGACAGAGTGTGGCTTTTTTTTACCTCCATCAGATTTGTGATTACATCTACTGCTGTAGAAGTAGGTGACTAAGTTTCTGTACTGGTTCTCTTGCTACCCTCAATGTCATTTCTATACCTATTCCACACTATCTTTCAACATGACATTCAGAAACTTGCGTATCATACCTCCACTTACACATCAGTCACAGTGAGTCAGCCTGTAACAGTTCTTTCAACAGAAAATAGCTCAGTGTAAGTTGTATTTTCATAGCAAAAAAAAAAAAAAATCATTAATAAGTCATTATATACACTGTGCAAGAAAGGGAAAGAAGAATAATCACATTTGTTTCAATTATTCATATTTGTATGACATGAAAAGATTGTGCACTGCTGAAACATAATAAGGCCTGACAAAAGGCAGCCTAGTGCACAGGCATCAGGTTTCCCATAAGGAAAGTATGTCCAGGTCTTCGTGTTGGTTACAGGCACAAGTAACACAGTTCTTGCCTGTGTAACCATATGATGACTACCACTCTGTGTGGTATGTATACATCTGTGTGGTTCCACCTGGACCTGTGTATCTGGGGACACATGAGAACTCTCAAAATCAGCAACTCTAGACATATCATTCGGGACAGAGGGCAGAAGGTGGGATTTTATTTTAATTCAGTCAACACTGAATGGAAATTTTTCTTTTAATTTTTTTTTTTAGAGATTTGTATTTCTGCAGGTTTGATTTTAGTTTGGCTTGGGTTTTTTTTCCTAATTTTATGTGATTTGTTCTTGTGGAAAAAAATGACCACAAAATTTTGTCAAAGAAAAAAAAAAAGGCAAATGATGAAGCTTGTTATGCTGTAACAAAGGTGAACAAAATAGGCTTAAAATTGCAGCAATCTGTGCTGTGACATTTCTAAGGAGTAGAACATAAAAGGCTATCGTAACCACTGAAATAATTATTTCAATGAAGATTTAAATTAATAATCATGAATGAATACTGAATAAACCTTTTATGTTGCATACCATTAAAAATGAGACTGCAGAAGAGTAAAACTAGGTAATATGTCACACTGAATTATTTTGTTATTATTATATTGTAAGAAAAGAGAACATAAGATAAATATATTATTACCTAAAATAGACTTACTGAATATTTAAGATGTAGGTAAATTAATTTTAAAGTCCCAGAGGCTTGTAAGTAAAAGAATTTGCATGAATTGTGTATTTTGTCAAATTCAAACCACAAAAAAAGAAGAATTCAAGGCAAATCAATCATGTGGTTCAAAATTCAGGCCTCTTGGGGTTTGGGGGCACTTAATGTAATATATTTGTATACGTATATTTATACTCACACATATCTCTGTGTGTGCACAAGAGGTTTTCTTCTTTACACACAACTTACGTGTTCAAAGAGCAGTCAATTCAGATACAAGAAGTTTCATTTAGCTATATTACTTACACAAGAAATTGGTTATTTCTTCAGTTTCTAGCATAGGGAAATTCTGAGCTTGAAACCTCCATAGTACCTAAATTCAGATGGAATATGGACGTTCAGTTTTGGGGTAAAGTTGAGGCTATTGAATTGAGTGTGCCCAAGACTTCATAACCTGTTTTCAGGTCTACTTCAGGCGGACATAGTAGGCAATGTCTGAGATGATTAAATTGAAAAGCAATTCTGCTTTAACACATAATTCATAGGAGTTTTTATACACATCCATTTTTAACACACAGAAAACAGTAACAGTATATTGTTTTTTTGTAAAGCATAGTGTGCATTAGGAGAGGAACTAAACAGATTCTCAACACTTCACATGGGAAAAGTATGAGTATTAGCAAGGGATTTCAGAACTTTCCCATTACAGTCCAGTTAAACTCAGTGGAAATAAATGAACTGACCTTTATAGCAACTGACTAGGAACAGCGTATGTTCCTTAACTCTTTAGAGTATTGGCAGTTTTTACTTTGATTTTCCTTCCAATTAAATGTAAGAAATTTACATTCTCTCCTCTGTTTTTGCCTCTGCCTCCCTGTAACACAGTGAATATAATGAAAACTGAGTTCATGTAGTACTTTGCTTTCCTCCTCTGTGCAGAGTGAATGCATATTGATCAATAACAGCAGCTGCAGAGGAAGTGGACTGGGTCTCCAGGAAATGTAAATAAGGTGTAATTCAATTTTCATCGCTAAAGCTATGGCAATTTATGCCAGCAGAAAAGCATTACTGTATTTTTAAATTATTATAAAGAAATCAGGACTTATTTAAAAAAAAATTAAAATAAAAAAACCCCAACCTAGCTTACTCAGAATCGAATTCATCTCACAATCTGGCTTGCAAATTAATTTAATTAATGGTTTTCTTTGATATTGTATTGGTTTGGGTTATACTAGCTCCTTTCTTGTTAGTGCTTACCAAAAATTACCAGGCGCGCTACAAGAGAACCTCAGAACTTAATGATTCAAGAGTACTTGTATATATGCAGGGATTTTCTCCAAACTAATTTATATCTATTGTATAGTGAAAATGTCATTTTCCAGAATTTAGAATATTTAAAAATGTTCTCTAGGGTACAATGTCTAACTTTGCTGATATGACAAATCAGAAAGACATATTAAAATCATAATGTTAAGGGTATATTGGAGGACATAATGCCTGTAATCTACCTGAAAATTATGTTAACACCATGTTCCCTATTAATAAATATAAGAGAAAAACATATTGCTTTGTTTTGAAATACTGCTCCTAAAATTGATTCTTAATGTATTACCAAAGAAAAAGTGTATTTCCCTCTTCTTTTTTTTTAGTGACTGAAGTGTCTTCCAGGTAACTACAACTACTTTAACAATGGTAGTCTTCATTCTGTATCACTATAAATCAATAACACTTTTCATAATGAACAGTGCATTTCAGATAAGTTGTTCATTATAAAACTGAAGAACATATGTGTTACTGAGAAAGTGAGAACGTAATAAAATACTTGTCAAATGTAAAACCCTACAAATTTTCTTCTGGGAAGGTATATGAAGGATCGTCAGAATGTCAAAATTCTTAGCTGTAGGCAAAACAAGTAGCTCATTCTGTTTCAACAGCAGTGGTATACACTGCCCAGGCTATCAATTATAAATGACATTTTGTTAGGAGTATCCATAGAGTAGAGTATGAGCACTTTCTGTTGTCAGTTGCTGATCAATTCCTCCTGTAAATCTAACTCAGAGATTGTATTTCTATTCTAACTTCCTTTAAGATGCAAACAGCAGACTATAATTAGAATAAAGCAGCAACACTAATTATTGCCTTCCATTATTAATGCAGTGGAGTTACTTGGTTCTCTTTCATGTCAGTGGCCATGCTCCCAATGTTGTGTTGGAAGTGCAGACTTTTACAAGTACATAAAAGCTTTCAGAATTCGACTGTGTAATGACACAATGCAGTTTCTATAAAACGACAAAAAATCAAGGTTTTTCAGCTACGCTTCAGATCAGTAGTGTCAGTTTGAACAAGCCACACAGAGAAAAATATTCAAACTTAAATGTCAATGAAGTAATGCTGGCCACTGCTGTAACTTTCTCTTAGGTACTTTGGTGTCTGCATTTAGGCATTCAAGTTTGAAAAGGTTGTCTTTAACCTCCAGCTATTGCAAATTCACATTTCAACTGAATTTGGCTCCAAAGAAATAAACAGGAATGTTTCTGTTGACATGAGGACATTAAAAGCAGTCCATAATAGCTTTCTATTTTTTTGTTTCAAATTCTTCCAGTTAGTACTAATATTAGAATAGGAAGCGTAACATTGTTCCTGCCCTTCAAAACAAGATACAAACTGACAGAGAAATCCAAAAGAAGCAAAAGCAATCTATTAATAATAAAACTTTGGCACTTTGAACCTTGACTGTGGTCTTAATGAACTTAATTGAGCTTTGCCTTAAAACAAATGATAAGTTTTGTCCACATTGTTTGGATGAATATCCTAACTGGATACATCTCCAGCCGTCTTTGTAAGCTGTATTATTCTACCTTTCAGAAACTTGTTTTATCCATTTGTTCAGCACAGAACAAACCCTTCCCCCTGACTGGTGTTGATCTCTTTTATGTCTGTTCAAGTTTCATTTTGCTCCTTTCTTTTTTTCCTATGAGATCAGCTTTCCTTCTTTTATTATTCCCATAACCATTTTCTGAAAGTTTTTTGAGTTTCTTTTTCTTGAATTTGGATCTTCAAAATTATGTATGGCTATGCTGATGAAATCTTAGCAGACCCTTGAACAGATAAGGATGCTTGTTGTGTTGGAAACACGAATGGGTTACATCACAGATTCCATTTGTCTTTTCCACCTCTGGGTCATATGGATGTTTTTACTTAAACATATTGGAATGAAACACTTCAATCTTAGAAAAACAAAATTTTAGCATGAAAACAAAAAGGAAATAATTTGTTGACACAGGTACAGTCTAATAAAATATTTTGATTGACAATTATATTTTAGAAGGAAAAAGATGTCAATATTTTTAGGCTGTTCTATACAGCAAGATCGCACACGCTACATCATTACTTTCTCAAGTCACAGAATGGCAGTTTTCACTGAGCTCACTCTAAAGACTTTTCATGGATTGTTTTCCCATAATAACCAGCCAACAAAATAGAGCTTAAAATGGAAACCAAGCAGATTATTCTTTTCTACACAACACAGTTTCTGTCATTAAAAGCCAGAAATATTTGTGTCCCACAGGAGTATACTGTAGAAACATATTTTATTGACAAAGCATAAGAAAGGATCTCTTCCTCAGACCAGATTGTTAGCTGCCCTTCCTTTCCACAAAAAGGCCTGGAAAGGCGCTCTACTGCAAAGCCTCTGATACATGGGGAGTAGTTTGATATGAGTTGAAATCTGAGCCATTTGCCCATGAAGAAGGTGCTCTGGTCATTTGAAACTGACAACGCATTTAAAACAGGAAGGTGATAACAACATCAACTCTTCCTAGTAATAAATCTGGTACAGTAGTGGTAGCTAAATTCCACATTCCTATCTCTGACTTTTGGGGTTGATTTTTGAACAGATCGTAGTGAACACACTGTAATGGCCAAATTCCAAAGAGAGAGAAGACATAGGTCATAGTAGAAAATCCTGAAGGAAAGGCTGCAATTTCTTGCATTGCCTACCAGACATTTCACTTGAAATCTTCATTTGAAATTAGGTTTATTTACAAACATTGTTATGTGAAATTAGAAGACAGCTGTTTTTCCCAGCTTTCAGAAATCCAGAACACCTGTTTTAAACTCTTCTCAAGATAAACTACCATCCAGCTCACTCAGTCTATTCCAAATGAAGCCCCGTGATGTGTGTTTGATTGTTGAAATACAAAGCTGCATGTCATCAGCACACTCAAATCCTTTCAACCCACAAGTAGTAGCATTCATACTTGCTTTATATACCTCTCTGAATAAATGATTTGATGTATTAGATTCTCAGCATGCATCAGCGGCACACCAGTGAGGACAGATATTTGTTTGGTTTTGCTTTTTTCCTCTTCTAGAAAAGAGTGAGCCTGGATTTGAGATGGAAGTCTATGTAGCATTAAGGTAATTGGAGGTAGTAAGTAAAGATTGCTGCATGATTGAAATATTAAGTGAATATGTTTATTTTTAGTCCTGGACACTTAGGCTGTGACTAGAGTTGTAAATTAAACAAGCTTGGGATCATTTCCTGGCACTGAAGCCAGCTGGCATGGAATGGCCTCTGTCTATACTATTAAATACTCTTTTCCTGGCCACAACTGCCTTTTAGGCCTGTGCTCATTTCCCAGCCATGCTGAGGATTTGTCTGAAGAGTGTTTAGATGGCCCAAAACAGAAGCATGCAAGAGATTTTTGCAACAATTTAACAGTATAGCAAATCAAGTTCTACTATCCTGGAACTGTTCACTTTTTTAGCACTTTAACATATTAATTTGATTTTATTATATTTGTTTAGTCAAAAGTGTCAAATTCTGTCTTCTGTTCCTGCTCTGCATAGGAGATGAGAACAGGAGCTAACAACTTTTTTTTTCAGGTCAGGAAGAAAATTTGGTTTGTTTTTCCAGGTTTTTTGTTAGGGGACCAATGAATGGTGACAGAAATGTTGGGATTTAACATCCTTCCTTCAGACTTAAGTGAAAATAAGGACACATAAATCTTATTGGTCAGATCAAAAGTTAATACAGCTTGGTATCCTTCTGTCTGACAGTGAGTAATAGCTGATACCTGTGGAACAGTATGAAAACCACATAGTGATACATGTTGTCATATTTTACTACAAAAATTCAGGTAAGGTGTAGGAAATAAAAAGCTTGCTCCCTAAATAGTAGAATCCAGGAAACTTTTTGGTTTGTTTTTTTTTATGAATGTTGCATAATATACACCTATTTGCAACAACCCAAGCTATGGAAGAGCTAAGACTCTGTCATGCAGGTGTTATATGTTTCCCAGATATCCCAGAGCATTCTTCTTTGATGTGCTTTGTATCTCTCTAAGCTGTGTGTTTATCAGTTGATTGGTACATGGTCAGCAAGCTTTGCAAGAGAAATGTTGTGTCATCTGTCAATGAAGTTACTAATTTCTTTTCAGTATTAATTTTTAGTAATCTTTTAATTTGCTTGACATCTCTGTTAAATTATGCTGTGATTTAACCCTAAATGCAAAAAGTCCTGGAAGAAGATTCACTGGCAGGAGAACAGATGGATTGTAATCCAGACAAAAAATACGTTTAAAAAAAAAAAAAAGTTAATTAAACATTACCAGAAAGTTACTATTTAGATATAGTCATCAACCTTTTCCTTTATGCACATACATCCAGAAATATTGTTTAATAGATGTTATTTGCATACAATCCATTAGGTTTAGTACGTCAAATGAGGATTCTTCATAGATTTAAAATTAACATGTGGGACTTTAAGCCAATAAATAATCAATTTAAGATAAACCTAAAATAGGAGGAGGTGACAGCTGTTCTTTTGTCGTGATTCAAGCCCAGATGGCAACTTGGAACCACGCAGCCACTCGCTTCCTCCTCCTCTCTTCCTTCCTCCCCCTGCTCCCGGGGGGATGGGGAGGAGAATCGGAGGAATGTAACTCCCATGGGTTGAGATAACAGCACTCCAGTAACTAAGGTATAATACAAATCATCCTCTGCTACCAATAATAATGATAAGAGAAATAACAAGGGGAGAGGACACAACCGCTCACCACCCGCCGACCGATACCCAGCCCTACCTGAGCAGCGATCTGCCCCTTCCAGGTAACTCCCCCTAGTTTATATACTGGGCATGACGTGCTGTGGTATGGAATAGCCCTTTGGCCAGTTTGGGGCAGGTGTCCTGTCTCTGCTTCTTCCCGGCTTCCCCTCCTCCCTGGCAGAGCATGAGACTGAGAAACTCCTTGGTCAGAGTAAACATTACTGAGCAACAACTAAAACCATCGGTGTTACCAGTGTTGTTCCCAGGCTGAAAGTCAAAACACAGCCCTGCACCAGCTACTAAGAAGGAGAAAAAATGACTGCTGTAGCTGAACCCAGGACATACTTACACTGTGCATGACAGGCTGAAAGCTGAATTAGCAGGCTGTCATTCTTGGTATTGTGGTGAAGCAGTAAGCAGGGCCACATATGTCCTATCAAGTAGGTTCTCTTGCAGTTGCAGTTACAATTGATACTGCTAGCAATCTCAGTAAATGAAAGCAACTGTTACCCCACTGATACCAACTCCAGTATTGCTGAAGTGAATGGGAAGGCTCCTACTGATTTAAAAACTCCCTGAGTTTTAGCATATTTTCAAAGCTGTTGTTTTTTGTCAAGCAGTGAATTTGTAGCATCAAGCTAGCTCCTACCTCTACTCAGGAGTTATCCTCTAAGTCCTGCTTGCTCCCTCAGTGGGCTTCTGGGTCATATCCCACCTGGTGCGGGAATGAGCCATTAGTGGAAACCTTCTTTCTACATACTTCCTTGGGAAGGAAATGCAAATGCAGAGGTTGGGAGAATACTGCGGTGTGCTCTAGTAAGACTGCATGACCGGAGGATCTAGTCAAATGCACTGTAGAAAGCAGAGGAGTACTCCCAGCTGCTGTAGACACAATCGTGGCACAGACTTACACCTTGTTTACTCTTTGAAGCACAGCCTTTACTGCTGCACTGTGAGAGACTCCAAAGAATACATTTATTAAAAATACCATTTACATTGCCTGCTTATTGTTTTTCCAAGCAATTCTATATCCATCTTCAGCTAATATATTAGAGCACCTATTCTTATTCACCACATAAAATCACCATCGAATCATAGAATAGTTAGGGTTGGAAAGGACCTTAAGATAATCTCGCTCCAACCCCTCTGCCATGAGCAAGGGCACCACACACTAAACTATGTTACCCAAGACTCTGTCCAACCTGGTCTTGAACACCGCCAGGGGTGGAGCATTCACAGCTTCCTTGGGCAACCCATTCCAGTGCCTCACCACTCTCACTGGAAAGAACTTTTTCCTTCTATCTGATCTGTACTTCCCCTGTTGAAGTTTAAACCCATTACCCCTTGTCCTACCGCTACAGTCCCTAACGAAGAGTCCCTCCCACAACATCCCTATAGGCCCCCTTCAGATATTGGAAGGCTGCTATGAGGTCTCCATGCAGCCTTCTCTTCTCCAGGCTGAACAGTCCCAACTTTCCCAGCCTGTCTTCATAAGAGACATGCTGCAGTCCCCTGATCATCCTCGTGGCCCTCCTCTGGACTTGCTCCAACAGCTCCATGTCCTTTTTCTGTTGAGGACACCAGAACTGGGCACAATACTCCAAGTGAGGTCTCAGAAGAGCAGAGTAGAGGAGCAGGATCACCTCCTTTGACCTGCTGGTCGCACTTCTTTTGATGCAGCCCAGGATACGGTTGGCTTTCTGGGTTGCAAACACACACTGAAGCTGGCTCATGTGAAGCTTCTCATCAACCATCACCCCCAAGTCCTTCTCTGCAGGGCTGAATCACAGCTGACTAATTTAAATATCCATCAAATCAGTATCTGCACTTACTGTTTTGTTTCTAAAACAAAAATACCCAAAATACGTGATCTACGATCCTCAAGTTCAAACCTAATAAATTATCGTATTTTTTCCAGCTAAAAAAACAGCCCTATAAGTGTCTATGGGTTTAACATACAAAAATGGAGAATCTTTGACTCAAACATTGACTTAGTTGAGTTAATTCATTAGGCAAATTTCTTAGGTCTATTTTTTCCTTTCTTGCATTTCTAAACACCTTAATTTAGTTAACACCATGGATTTTTTGTGAGAGGGAGACAAAAAGAAACTGTTCATGCTTACATGGGAATACACTATAAAAGTCCATCAACTTTTATTCCTTCAGAGCAATATGTTTTGTACATAATCACAAAATGTAAGACTTTATAAGACAAAGCATTAGAAGCATGAATACGTAGGAGTGAAAACCTTTAGTAGGAACACTTTGTGCACTATAAACATCTTACATTAGCTGCCCAATGATTTTTTTTCCATCCTGACAAGCTTGCTTTAGTAGACTGCATAGTTCCCACCTCATTTACTTATCCACTCAACTGAATTGAAGAAGAAAAATAATTTAAAGGCCATTAAGCTTTGAAAATACACTTTACTGAATTTATTACTGTTTTAAACAAAAGAAATTAAAGAAGCAGTATGTGTCCTGGCTTGATTTCTATCCACCATCACAAGCATGCATATGAGTACAGGCAGAACTTTTCTTGTCAGAGCTGTTATCACAGGGACGCTAGATTGCCTCTTTTACAGTCCTTACGTAAATAAATCATCAGAACCAGGTACGACTATTTTACTGCTCAGTGTGTCCTGAGAAGCAGATGCAGTAAATTCTACCTCTGTGACCTTTTCAGTATTCTGTGTTTTGACTGAGTGTCCATTCTAGTCATAGGTTGCTGAGGTTACAAACAGAAAAGGATAGGAATGGCAAGTGAATCAAATTACAGAATACTAAAAAGGTCATAGTAGTACCATTAATATTACCCTTCACAGAACAGATGAGGCAGAAAAAGTTATACCTCTGTCTCATGACAAAAATTGTAATGATTCAGTAAACAGCACCAGTGACAAATCTGTGTTTGTGCCAAAGACTTGCACTATAAAGAAATAGCTTTACTATCCAGTGTTCACATTTGGCACTGTGTTCCTATTATACTTAAAAATGAAGTCTCTCAGAAGTTCTGTTGTTTTGTAATAGCATCATTCATTTCAGAAATAAATTTGAATGAAATCGTCTGAAACAAATTGCAAAATTATATTCACCTAAAACCCCAGTATTTTGGCATGTTTATATCCATGCTATAACTTTTTTCAGCTGCAAACTGTATAGTTTCCCAACTGTAGGATGAACTGTTTTTCATAAAAATTACCTTTTTTTTTTTTTTAAATTGGAATTCTCAGGTGGCCAATGGTCCTCCTTAGAATTTCAAAAAGTCATTGAAAAACATAATTTTTTCTAGTTCTTTCTGTTGAGTTAATATCTGTCACTATTAGCAGTTCAAATCCAGGTTGCGAGTCCTTAATTCTACTTGCAGTCCTCTACATTAACAAAATTTTGGTACCAGTTTCCAAATGTTTATATAGTCCATTATTATTTCTAAATTACTTTCAAGGTGTAATGATGTAGGGAGAGTTTTTACATTTGCTGTGTGACATATTTATCCATCAATCATTTTCTCTCTTTTTTTTTTACAATAGCTAATATCATAGGAGCAAAACCTGACATTCAAATCTTTTTGGTCTTCAGAAAGCTTTTTCTTTTTATCAGAAGGGCAATGATGTAATCTGAATAGAGAAGCTGCTTGCACTATATTCTTTGCAGTCTAATAAAAAATGGTGACCAGACAGCTGTGGAACTAAAGTCTGACATGTGAACTAAAGTATGTCTGACAACAAACCAGTTCTCAGCAGCACAGGTTGTGTTGGAACACACATAGTTGTGTTGGAAGCAGAACATCCTTTTGGTATACGGTACAATTTCATCTCTACTACACAAAGATCTTCTAGGTCAAACTACCTAATTCTTCAGAACAGCCAGATGCAAACCTCTGATCCATCATCTTATTTCCCACATCTACACTGCTTGTTGTTTTTTGATACTACATCTGGGACAGCAGTTTCCTAAAAAGAAGCAAGTGTACATATTTAGGCCAGTTTTCTCCTAGTTCTTATTTATTGTATTTTCTGTTTACCATCTAGACTCTTGGAAGCACCTTTTAAGTTGAGTGTGGAAGAAACCCAACTAAACATGCCTTCACTGTGGCATGCTTTTTGAGCATCAGTTGTAAAGGCCTAGGGGATTTAATACCTAGGAGTTCTTATTTGTAAGATTACACTTCAAACTGCAATAGTAATTAGTATCCTAATAATATTCAGTGGATAAAGAACTGACTTATTCAGTGGATAAAGAACTGGCTCATTCAGTGGATAAAGAACTGGATGGATGGCTGCACAAAAAGAGTTGTGGTCAAGGGTTCAATGTCCAGC
>NW_009938911.1:101252-101551 GCF_000696875.1 Nestor notabilis | reverse complement strand
CTTCTCTGCGTACACGCTCAGTCCATGACGGCCAGAAAAACCTCCTAGGATTCAGAAGACCATTTCTAATGCTGAAAAGTGGAAACAAGCATGAGGTTGAAATTCGTTGAGTTTCCTGCTTTTGGTTTGAACCACTTTGAACACCTTCAACTGCCACGTTGTTCAGGCCTGGAACAGGCTTAATGCTCCACCGTGTGGCAAATGCAAGAACATCGACTGAGAAAAAAGAAATCGACATCTCGCCTGCATTTCCTCCGACTATTCCGTATGAAATTCACGTATTTTTTCTTCCAGTTATT
>NW_009938911.1:100569-101159 GCF_000696875.1 Nestor notabilis | reverse complement strand
CCACCCCACTGCCCCCATTTCCAGCTCAGAGAACAAACACAGCGACTATCACAGATATACAAGAACAAGCTCACGCACACCAATACAAAAGGTAACATTAATGCTTAAATGAAAAAGGTCCTCTCCAAATAATTCATTAAAATATTAAAAAAAAAAAATCATTTTTGAAAAAAATCTATAATACCAAAAGATCTAATAAAGTAGTAAGGCACTCAGATCAGTATATACTGTAGTCTCTTGCATTATTATACTGAAAGGCATATGGCACCGCATCCAGTCTGCCATACTCTCCCCACAGCTGTAGGTCACTCTTCCGAAACAGGACTCCAAGGAAACCTTGCTCTGTAAAAAAAAAAAATCATTTTTGAAAAAAATCTATAATACCAAAAGATCTAATAAAGTAGTAAGGCACTCAGATCAGTATATACTGTAGTCTCTTGCATTATTATACTGAAAGGCATATGGCACCGCATCCAGTCTGCCATACTCTCCCCACAGCTGTAGGTCACTCTTCCGAAACAGGACTCCAAGGAAACCTTGCTCTGCTGGCTTCAGCTTGCGTGCCGGGACGGCTCCCGCCCCCGCGCCAA
>NW_009938911.1:78604-100501 GCF_000696875.1 Nestor notabilis | reverse complement strand
GGCTTCAGCTTGCGTGCCGGGACGGCTCCAGCCTCTGAGCAAAGTCATTCAACCCCCAGGAGCTGAGGCGCACTGTCTGCAGAGGCAAGGATGTGATTCATGGGAGACTTCTTGTTGTGCATCTCCAGCAAGTCTTGAATGAAACCCGAGGGCCTCTCGTGCTCCGAGCTGCCCCGAGGCTCCTGGTCTTTTGCGGTCTGTTTCTGTGTGCTCTTGGTGGGCTCCACCAGGCAGGCGCCGGCTCCTCGCCCGCTCGGCCTCTCCTCTCTGCATGGGGAGAGGCCCGGGTCCGTGCCGGCCAGGGGCTCTTTTCGGCTTCCCGTGAGGGATGATGTTTGGCCACCGATGCCCCCTGCAGAGTCGCACTCGTTTTCTGAGATGGGGTTGGCACCACTGTGGCTAGACTCGTTCTCGCTGTCTTCTCCACACCTTGACTGCGTCTCCTCCTTGTCGCTCTCCTTCCCATGGTTTCGGGTGGTTTTGACTTTCTGGTGTATGCGCTGGTGGCGAACCAGGCTGTGTTTCAGAGTGAAGGTCCGTTCACAGGTTTGACACTTGTAAGGTCTCTCACCTAGAAGACAAGCAGAATACAAAGTCAGCAATTAGGTCACAAACGCACCTCCCTCTTGTTTCAAGCAGCATAGACACCCTGTGCTTTGGAAATTCAGTACCTGTATCAAACATGGATGTTTGCCTTTATGCAGACTTTTTGCTTCTGTACTAGCAAACTAGCCGAGGGCACGCAAGCAGGAATACAGATAAATCTCCTGGGGCACAAATCAAAAATCAAAACTAAGTATCTTGAGATTTCTGCGAGCTTAGTATGGTCCTGCACTAAGGAGGGAGAAAGAACGCAAGCCCCAGGTGCATCCTGCCTAATTCAGTCACCAACTTTTCTGGAAGAAGTTTTCACTTTGTCCTCTGGAGAAAAAGTGAAAAGGCCTTTGTGAAACCAGCCCACGATGGGGTCTCCCTACTGCAGGTCAGGCTCTGATATACGCGGAGAGAGAGGACTGCCCAGGTAACTCTGGTCCACAGCTCTTACAAACTGAACTGAACTGAACAGCACGTGAGAAAACATCTCTCCTCTCTCAGATGCTGACACATGGACAGAAATGCACAGATTAACCACCAACTTTGAAGAGAAGCTGTCAGGAACTACCCTTGCCACAACAGCCCCTCCTCCTTCTGTGAAGCAGAAGAAATTATCACCACACTTCAAAACAGACACAGAGCAGCTAAAGGACTTAGACTTGTCAGGCATTTATGGGACACGGGAGGTGTCTGTTAGAGGTGATCAGAATTCACTGTCCAAGTGAAAAATGCCTGCCTCAGAATGTTATTTACAGAGCTGCTGGTGTTGCTCAGCCCTCTGGTGTGTTAGGACTGGAGTGACTTGTGAAAGCCCCTGAAAAACCTCCTCCATGCACATGCCAGAAATGCTACTTGCAGGACAAAATCCCTCCTCTTATTTTGGACTCTCAAGCCAAGAGCAGCTGCAGGCATCCTCTACTGTAACCAACTGATAATCTGCTCCGCTCTCAGAGCTGCTTTTTACACCTGAGACACTTGCATGCTTTCCTAAGCAGGAGGCTCATCAAAAACAAAGCAACCACAGCCCTGGAGACAAAATTCTCCCAAGTCCCAACCAAGCACAGTGCCCCAAGGTACTGCCAGCCCTGAAGAACCAAAGATTCCACCTGGGCCATCCTCCGTTTCCGACTGTGCCTATTAAAGACTTTTCAGTGCTGCGATTCCACCGCACTCAGAACGAGACACTTGCGGCTCACTTCCCACTTGTATTAATGCTTGGGGTCACTAAAAGAAAACCCGCGCAAGTAGCTCCTGCTGTCTCTGGGAAACGTTTCTCTTGGATGCCTTCCTCAGGCATCTGCTATCAAGGGAGGGCACAGCTCCCGATGAGCATTTTGGGCCAACAGCCTTTGCCCATCCAGCTGCCGCTGATGCAGCGCCGTGGCTGAGCCTGCGCTTGGGCAGGCAGCACCAGAGCACCCCACAAGTGCTCGCTGGGAAGCAGCCTGCACCGGGGGAACAAAATGCTCCCAGCCCGACTGCCATTCAGTAAGTAGGCAGAGGCTTCTTGCACACTTCAGCGTGTCCCAAATGTTCCTCTTCTGAGTAAAGTAATTCTGAAACCGTATAGTTATCTTTAAATACCCCACACATTAAACCCGAAGTATGAGCAATGTTACAACTTGACAGTATTTTGTCAATATAGGTGAGCAAGTGGAACAGAGAGGAGAGTCAACCCACAGTATGGAGGGAAAATCCTCAGTTGAAAATGCACTGGGGATAGATGGTACTAAACTTGAAGAAAGCACTATCCCAGATTCTTTTTCAACACCTATTCTATGTTAAGACATCCTTCAGTGTCAAATAAGAAAGAGAAACAAACAGGAAAAAAACACACTGACAAGGCCTACATAGCTCAGGATGCAATGAAAACGATTCAAACATATGGTATTTGTTTGAATTATCATTTGGGCACACATCATTTGGGCATAAAACTTAGTAATGTAGATATTGTCATGTTCCCAAAGGTTCTGAATTAGTATGAAAAATAGGCACAAGAACACGACCTGTCCTGTATTCACATGTGGCTCAATGCCAGAAGAAAACAGGACAGTTTTGCACTCGACAGGTCAGTATTTATGATTTAGAAAGATATAAGATTTGGTTAAGGCACTACTCTTTCATAGAATCACAGAATCATAGAATAGTTAGGGTTGGAAAGGACCTTAAGATCACCTAGTTCCAACCCCCCTGCCATGAGCAGGGACACCACACACTAGCAGGGACACCACACACTCTTGGGTGTAGCTTACTAAGCATCTCTGTCAATTACAGCACTAATATTTTGTTAATCACAAAGATGTTGTCTTCAGCAGAGAGCACCTTCAAAAGAGACAAAATGTCAAACTGCACCCGTTTTCCCATGTCAGAGCAGCTTCCTAACAGTAAAATGCATAATTAATAAGGATGCATTAATAGGGATGAATGATTAATTCACCTTTCAGCTGGTTCATGGCTTCATCTTATTAGTAAGGTACTGCTGTAAACCATGTATCACATAAAGCAACCTCACATATTTTAACTGATGAGACAAAGTCATCAGACAAGTGTTCTACTACCTGTGTTCCGCCTGCCCAAGCCTGAATGAAGAGCAGGGTGCCCACTGTTGCTTTGCCTTTCACTCAAGCAGCAGATCATGCAGGTGACCAGCACATTAACACATTGCCCATACCAGGCTTAGATAATCAGACAAAACCAGACTCTCTCTCTCTCAACCTTCCCTCAGAGATAAAGTCTTATTGTACACTGACAAGTTTCTCCACTGCTCATCAAAGCACTGGGAAGAGGTGTGCACATGACAAGATGGGAGTCAGAAGCTGGGCAGAACAACTGCACAGGGTTCTCCACACTGGCCCTCACCTCTAAATCCTGCAAGCAAGATGGGGAAAAACAGTTTGGGGACTGAAGGTAAGGCAGTGGTGACAATTCCCACTCCCCTTGACAGACTTTGTATGGGGGACTGGGGAGACACCTTGCAGATACCTATAAGACTAAAAGCACTGCCTCCAACCTCAAGTGCGAGCAGCAGTTGTGCACCTACAGAGCAGATGCCGCAGTCTGGTGGCAAACCTGCTTGTGATCTGTCTGCCCTCAAGCCTCCTCTTACCTGTATGAGACCGCATATGTCGCGTCAGATCCTGCAGAGACCAGAAACGCTTGTTGCACACAGTACAGACTTTCTTTCTTTTGTCTGCTTTTGCAGTAATCTTAGCCCCATCAGTCTTTGGTTTTTTGTCATCACTGCTCTTCTCAGTGGACTTTCTCTCTGTGCCTTCCCCCTCAGAGATGCTTTCGCTCTCTTCATTTTCCTTTCCTGTTGCCTCATAGTCCACAGGAGACTCCACTACCTTCAAGTCCATCGGAGACTCTTCCTGCTCAATACCAGAGTCCTGCATCGAGGGAGCTCCTGCATTATCCTGAATGCTTTTGCTTTCATCCTCACTGCTCTTTTCATCCTTTCTGTCCTCACGAATGTGGACCTTTTTGTGACGGCCAAGAGTGCCAGCAAACTTGAAGGTTTTGCCACAAATGTCACAGGCATGTTTCCTTTCAGTCTGAGTACTGCTGCCTGCACTCTGGTCACTCTCTGCCAGCTTGAAGTCCATTAATTTGCTGGCAAAATTGAGGTCAAGACTTTTGTTACTTACAGAATCTTCCTCAGGGCCCTCTTCATATCCATCTGCTTTTATTTCAGCATCCTCTTCTGCCGGAGGGGAGTCAGCCTTTTGCTCCTTGGGGCCGCACTCACTCGCTGGTAGCTCTGTTATTTCCTCTGGCTGTTCCTTCTCGCAGGAGGTCAGGTCCAAGACTTCATTTCCTGTAGCTAATGTCTCTGCATCAGACTGGCCTTCTGCAAGCAAGCAGAGAGAAACTTTCAGTGGGATGCTCTCTGCTAATTCACACTACCAGCAGTAAGGCTGCACGCAGACCCATGAGCATTGCTTCTGGTCAAGCCTCTCAACATCTGTTTCTCTTATCTGTTATCCAGCCCAGTAACTTAAAGCTGAAGAAAGATCAAACCCCAGAGCCCAATTAACAAGATGATTAAAAATACGTAACAAAAGGCTTTCTTTTCCAAAATACACTCACATTCTTGTCAGTTACTTGAAGTCAGGTTTAATATAATCAATTTAACCAGAGAACACAAAATGCTGAGGCACTAGAGAAGAGTTGAGGTCACAACTGTTACAGATACACCATTCCAGAGACAGACGGGTGTGTTATTTATAAACTCATGTATGATAAATGTTGACATAGATCGAAGTAATATACATCCACATATTAATCAAGTTGATTTATAAGTAGCAGGAAATGCTTTTCAAAGGGAATAGAAAGGCCTCATGCAACCAACTGGTACGATGAAATGTTACAGGTTAGTGCAGACGATAACACAAAGGTCAGTTACAAAAGCAAAAGATGCAGAAGTTCGTCCACATGTGAGTCTTCGATACACACTGACACACCACCTGGAACCAAAACCTAAAGCCAAGATGCAGTAACAGGCAGCACCCTTTGTTGTTTCACAATTACTCCAACAAGAAAACAAGCCACCTAAGATGTCCACTTTGATAACTTCCTCTGCTTCCTTATCAGTTTGCAGCACTGATATTGCTGAAGATATCTGTCCAAAAAATTAGAACGGATAAGGCGCTTCAGGAGAACAAAGGGCTAGAGCTGTACCCTTCCTGAGCTCCCTACAGTGTCCGTGTAAGCTGGACTGGATCCGGAGGCCAAAGCTGACAATGATGCACAGCATGTAACTGCATCCTCAGTGCCACTTCCCAGCAACTGTTCCAGGACATGAACTTTGCAAGCTGTGCTTTCTAAAAGTTGAAACTTTCCTTACTTTAAGTCCTCCACCTCCTTCCTGTTGACAGCATGCAGCTAAGGGAGCAACACAACCTACCCGGCATTTCAGCATTCATCTGCAAGCGCAATAGCTGCTGAGTAACTACAGGGATTTAGAAACTTTCGTAGAGCAGTTTAAGTTCTACATCTGACATGGAACAGGATGTGCTTGCCTCCAAATTACCTAGATTTCCTATTGCAGGCTTTCTTCATAAGCAAGGAGTAATTACAGAAGGTAAGATAGTTCTTGGGCACCTAGCAGTTCGAATGCAGTCTTGCAACATCACTTGCATCGAACCATCTCCTCGCACAAGTGATATAAATGGCCATTAAATAAATGTCAAAGCTTAGTGGCATTTCCAGTAATCATGATCAATCACTCAACAGAGTAGAATCCTCAGTACGCTTTTTCCTTGGGGGGTGGAAGGGGGAGAAGTGACCTGTCAAAAAAAATAATCTCACCTTTTAATCAAAACAGATCCATTTACATAGACAGTGGATTACACAAAAGCTTTCCACAAAGTTCATCGCTCATCTAATTATCTGCCCATTAAAACATGCAACTGAGCCATAATCTGTGTATAAAGCTGGAGAATTTGAGGATGTGGGCATCTGAAGACAAAGGTCACCTACAAGTGCCCTATGAATTTCCATGTGAATTCTGTGTTTTGGCTCATTATCTGTTAGCTATAGTTAGGCCCAAAAAAAAGGAAAGAAAAAAAAAAGCTATTATAAATAAAGAGAGGTAATTTCTAAAAATCAAGCTGAAATGCTGACGCATAATAAAGGGGAAGCTCTGCTCCATAACCCAAAGAAACAGAAGCCAGGCACGTATGAGAAACCAGGCCCATGCATGGTTCTCCTGGTTACATGAAGGCAGCCGCATCTTGCAGCTGCTGGCACAGGCCACAGGCAAGAGAGTGAGCCCAGAAGCCAAACCCAGGCCGTATCTACTACACAGGGGAGACATTTAAAATGGAAGCACAGCCCGCTGCCTTCTTCCACACACTGTGTTTGGGAGCAGGATGAGCACATATGGCTCTCACTGGCAGCACCTCACCTTGGCCCAAGAGTGGGGATGAAAGGAAGAGTTAATGGCAACTGATGTGACCTCCTGCTACTGCTGGAAGGGTCCTTGTCCTTCCTTGGCTACCCACTCCCAAGCATTCACACAGGGTCTTTTTCACCAGAGCACAGGTTTATGTTGGACCAAAGCAACCTCATCATCACCGCTCCCTTTAGGCTAAGAGCAGGAGGGAAGGGAAACAACAGTCAAGAGGAGCGGAAGCTTCCCCAGCTACCTTTGGTTGCTGCCAACACAAAGATGTATCTGTGGGTGATAGACAAAACCTGAGTGGCAAAGTGGATCTGAGGCACAAAGACCTTAAAGTGACACCAAAACAAAGCACCTAAGACAGCTCCTCTACCCTTGCCATCAGTGCCCATCCACAGTAAAGTGTGGGGCACCTCCTGACAGGCACAGGCCATCCTGTCCCATCCCCACTAAGGTCAGGAAACACTTCCTCAACCGGATGTGTGTTAGGCCAAGGAAAGACTGCAAGCACAGCATGGAGGGGGTCATTAGGGGGTAGGGCAGGAAACCATGTGAGCTGTGTTAGGATGGAGAAGAGTGAAGAGCAAAAGGAGACAGAGATGGAGAGAGCTCCCCTTTTATTGTACCCATAGAGAGGTTTTGTAACTCTTTGCTGACCAAACCAAAGACAGCAGATGCAGAGTAAGTTGGGTTTCCAACAGGAAGTATCAGGAGCAAAGTGAACAAGGAGAATATACACTGGTACCACCAAAGTAAGAACAAGTCAAAACCAGAATGCCTTTAAACTCTCAAATGCGTATGTCCCAACTTTTACATTCAACATGTATATCACGCAAGATTTTCTAATTTTCCCCTCATTTTTAATTCTTCTGCTTCCAGTATTAAAAAAAAAACAAAATAAAATATTTTTCTCATAGTACACTCGTCTTCCAATGAACCATACCCGAGCTCTATCTCCTTTTTTCCTCTCCCCTGTGCCCTAGGCCCTTTCCCAGCTGTTGTTTTGTTCTTGGGTGTCTGGCCTGCAACTACATTTTCCTGTGCACCAGGGGATAGGTGGGATAAGGTGGTCCACAGGTAAACGATGCTGCCTTACTAGCAGAGACAAACAGATGAGGTTAACATCAAGGAAAACAAACGTGAAGTTTGAACAACTTCATGAAGGGCAAAGACCACTTCAGACCCCTGGGACACGGATGCATGCAGGCTTTCTCTTCTGAAGCTGGCCTGCCATCCCTGAATGACCACATTCAAAGCTCAGGGAGCAACGTAGCTGGCAACGTGCTGACACATGTATGTGCTTGGGTGAGCGCTCTTCCTTCTTACCTGCACAAACCAGACCTGCCGTTCTCTGCCGAGGAGTTTCACAGGCCCCTATGAAACCTCATGCATACTGTAAGGTGGCAGCTCCCGACTAGTTGAGCTGCTCTGTGGTTACCCCCAACCTGCGCGGTTGGTTTTGCAGCTGGTGAAGCAGCGAGCTGCTTTGCACAAACCCCGGCTGTTTGGGGATGCGTGAGAATCTGCCCAGCTCTGCTGCAGGTGAACTGGAATAGCAGCAGGGGAGCTGGGAAGGTGTGTGGGAAACATGACAGTCGTGAAGGCGGCCGTGTCACGTCTCGTGTGATTTCTCCTGCAGTGCAAGGGATGGCTGCACTGGCAGCCACTCCATTCATTCCAGCCGAAGTTTGGCTTGGCTACACTACTGGTTTTTCCCTGCTTACAACATGCCTATCTGCGTCAACAAAAACCTCACTGGCCATACAACACCAGCAGGCTTGTGTCTTACACAAGGTGGAGGATTTTGACTGAGTCTTCAGATCTGGGCAAACATCCCTCCAACAAGGCTGAGCTCCTCTCAGATGGGTAATTCCCGTTTACAGAATTTTGCCCGATTTACAGTGCAGAGCAGTCGCTCGCATCCAGGTGACGAGGAAAGCAGGGTGCATGGGAAAGGCCTGCCTTTCGTTCACCCCTTTCCCATCTTCCGCTTGCTAAGGTTGTAAAATGTTTTCCAGTCCATTTGTTATCCCACAGATACTTACACTTGGCGAGTCAAGAGGACAAGAGTGGAGAGGTCTGCTTGCCAAGGCTACCACCACCGCCACCTTTTCAGCAACCATGGGAGCAGAACACATGGCCTTGTCACAGACAACCAGAGTTTGTGTCACTCCTCCACAGTGACGATCAGCAGGTGACACTATTTGATGATGTAATTTCTGACACTAGAGTCAAAGAATGTGGGCAAGGTAAGGGGCAAGAGAGGAGACAAGCATGGAGGTAGGGATGTAGGGAGGAAGGCAACACGGAACAACACTGGTAACTGAGCTGCTGCCTCGTCAGCTCCTGGGAAAAATGAACTTCTCAGGAGATATATTCATAAGCAAAACCTCAAGGACTCCATCTGAGAATCCAGAAACTTTTCCGCTTGCATGAAAGAAACCACTATATAGCTGTAGCCAAAATCACTTTTCCTTCAAACTGTGGAAAAAAATGACTGTTTTGCTGAAGTCTATTTACAGTTCAGGTTGCAGTTTTCTGTCAGCCTAGTTGGAAGAGTCTGCTTAATCTTTTATATGTGGCAAGAAAGAAAAAAGGAGTAAACTGCTTTCTTGCATACACAAACTATTAGCAAGAGCGACACCAAATGTGGGAAGTTTCAGATAAAAGACTAGATACAGATCAAGGTGGGGAGGTTGCTGGTTTGATTCTGCCTTCCTATAGTTTTCCTTTTTTCCTGGAACTAAGGTGGAATAGAGTAGAGCTTGAGATGCTAAGGAGTTAGTAGATAAAACAGGGTGTTGTAATGGAAACGATTTTGTGATTATTCCTGCTCTAGAGAGAAGTGCTAGAAAACCCATTACATAAATAATGCTCAAAAGTGGAGCAGACAGAGCACTGGAAATGGATGTTGTACAAGCAGCTGGCATTATCAGCCAGATGAGCCAACGATTTACTATTTGCCTACATTAACTGAAATAACCCCGGCTAATTTTGTGTTTTACAACAGAGGTAGATACCACTAGGTGGTAGCAGTCTAGTAAATTTGGCATTTTTTTGACCTACTCACACAATGCTGCTCCTACTTCCACCCATGATCTGGAGAACATCCTTCCAAGCTGTGGAGTCGATTTGAAAAATTTTGGGGGTTATCTTTGCCTATTTTTGTTATAAACAGTCCAAACGTTAAGATTTAGCCATCTTCATTATATTGCACGCACACACACAAATATATTATTAGTTCACAGTTGAGGGAGCTTTGGTCATATCTGCATGCCTCTTGAAATGAAAACATTTGAGATAGAAAAGAACTATTTGCAGTAAATGGAACTGAATATATCTGGTGGAAAAGGAGAAAACCAATCCTGGAGAAAAAAAGATTGCTTGCCTTTGACACAAGGTATGAACTGCCAGTACCTTCAAGAGAGCACCTGAAGTCACTGACACAAAGAAAAGCGTTCAGGACTAGCTCTGGCTGCACCTACATAGTGGAAATCTGCACTGAAGACAGGGTGGGGGAATGGGGAATCCCTGGCTTTCAGCTTACAGTGAATTCCACCGTTTAGCAGAAAGGCATTTTGATATCGAGCCAGCAATACAATCAGCAAGCTATATACCATCTTCTCAGTATCCTCCAAACAACAGCCCCAGCACTCAGGCCAAACCCTAGTGGGAAGCAACTCTTGCTTTACCCTGAGCTGCAGCTCTGGAGTGTCTGTTAAACTTTGACACTGAAAATGCAGTTTCAAGCCCTTTGCCCTCTAGGAAATACCCACAAATGTAGTTCAGAGGTACAAACAGCTAGAGCAGTTTGGAAAAACAAAAAGTCCCTGCTTTACCCAGGACTCACATGATTTCTGGAGGGATCACAGACTGGCAGATATCTAGAGCAAAGATGAATTCTGCTAAACGCTAATCAGAAAATTCACTGCTGAGTACACTTACTTTGTCAATATTTGCCTAGTTAGCACAGAGCAGTTGTGTTCGACCCTTTCACATTAGGGGCAAGCCTCTTTAAGAAAGGGATCTTTCCTTAGCACAGTCTCTTTCTGTATTACGTAACAGACAATCCTTTACCCCATTCCTTATCCCTCATCTCTCCTCCATCAACTGTGTTTTGTTGCAAGAAGGGAGCATTCAGAAAGCCCTAAGGAGACAAAGGCAGAGCTGCTTTAACATGATGAAAGCGAGCGATTCATGAAGTTGCTCCACAATTTCACTGTACGCCTCTCTGTCGGTACAGGTCTCCCCTGGCCTGACTGCTGCGAACTGGGCAAGACGTCCTCAGTTTATTTCCCATCCTCTCCATGCAGCAAGGACACACACAAGGCCCATCACTTTAACAGCCTACTCATTGCTGAATCTTATTCAAAACCACCATCCTGTTTTTGTTTTGGTTTAAAACAAGACCAAAAGAAACCCTCTATAAACTTGTTCCCAGTGACACTCCATTGAATTGCGCTTCCTGTCTTACACCTCATCTTAAAGCTTCGCTTCATTTATGGCTGACCAAACACCACCCAAGCATCTCCCTTCATTCCCTTGCCTTCTGGCACACAGTGAAATCTGGACGATTATTCTCTTCCAAGTACAGCCCTTGCATGGGATCTGCATGTGAGCCCCAAGCACGCTACTCATCGCCTTTTAAAAAACAGCACAAAGAGAGAAACGACCCCATTTAAAAGTAAGCCACAGTTTCAAATTGTTAATTTACTTCCACATGATTTTGAAATCCATTTTTCTTGGACAATGGAGGGAGATCACAAGCTCAAAGCCATTGAATGACTTCGGACCACGATTAAACAACACTTGGCGAAGCCAGTTATAAACACTAAGCTGTGCTATGAAGTGCACACGGTAACTATAACAGTATAGGATCTGGGCTCCTTCCTTGCTGTCTAAAGCTGCTAGGGAAGACACAAAGCATCTGACAGCAAAGCCAATTTCAACAGCATCTATCCTCAGCACCTCCCAGGAGATGCTGCCAACTCCACACCTCAGCTGCATCAATGTGCTCTTTTAGGGCCGTGCCGCCAGCTGGATCCAGGAACTGATTTCATGACTGCTGGTCCCTCCCCTTGCCCTTTTCATTTTCTTGGGCAGCTGGGTCAGCTACAGTTGAGGGGATGAACAGTTGGGAACAGGTTGAGCCAGTACAGCCAAGAAGTGCTTTGTGTTATCCAACCATGGCCCAAGGCTCTGTCTGCCAGGGGCAGGTCAAACCACTCTGACCAACCCAGTGCTGGCTGCTAAGAACATCTACGTTCCACCACAGTCCTACCCATCCTACGTGCCACACCACTGCTCGTTGAAGAGGCTTTAGAAACACTTGCCTCCTTACCCTGCCGGCCAGCTGAGCTGTGCTAGCACCCCTATGAATACAAAGAAAGTTTTCATTAGACTCAAGTCATATGTTTTAGTTTCATTCTGCCGTGAAGATCGTCAGAGGTGAGCACTTTCAGAGCCCTTTCTGCAGACTTTTGTTCTGCGAGGGGATCATGTTATAACATGAGTCTTCCTCTCTCACGCTGTAGCCATCTGTTGTCTGCATAGACAGAAAGAGCCCACGTGATGCCCCAGATACTGTGGCTACAGCCCTGTGAAGTTACAGGCTGTTAACATGGTAACAAGACAACTTGGTTTCTTCATGATAGGCAAGATCAAATCACGTCGTAACTCGTCCCCAGCATGGCTGGTTTTAATGCCAGACTAGTACCGAGACCTGTATTACTACATCTGAATCGCTGCAAGGAAACCTGCTGTATTAAAAGAAGAAGAAAGGATGAGATAGGCTGGGAAGACAGCAGTTTCCCAAACAAACTGGAGCCTGGAAATGTAAGGAAAATCCTATGCACGCTTTTGTGCAATCTGATCAGAAGCTACCCTGAGGTTTAGAGTAACCATTCATTCGTGTCATTTTAGCACAGAGCCAACTTCTTGCTGCTTTTAGGTCTGCTACTTCAACAACCGTCCTGTGAAACCAACTCAAAGTGTCACAAAGGGACCCTTGTCGTCTCTGCTAGAGGCGTGAATACCTTACAGCAACAGCTCCCTTGTGCAAACACTTTTCAGGCAAGGGACATGTACCACCATCTGCTGAGCTTCCTTCTTGTACCCATCCCATTTGGCCAGCAAAGAAAAAACCTGAGTGACTGCCCTCACCCTTGGTTTTGTGTCAGCTTGTTCTTTCTGACTGAATGCCACTTGCTTGCCTACAACAAAGCTCCGCATGTTCTGACAATCGATCTCCTTCACTGCTGAACTCTCAGAACAGAGGGGGCAATACAATGGCAGGTGAGCTTCAATGCAGACGAATACAAGGTAAAATGCCTCTGGAAAAAAAAGCTAGAACATGCTTATGTGATGCTGAATGTGGTACTGGCAGGTATATTCAGGCAGGAGGCCTTGGAGCCATCGCTGACAGCTCTCCAGGATCGCTGGCTTGGCCTCCAGCAGCAGCCAAACTAAAGCCAAGAAACACTTGGGGTACCATGAGTAACAGTACTGAAAGCAAGAAGGTGCCCCTTCTCTGCTGTTCAGAGCCCTGGTGTCCACTTCTGGTCTCCATGCCACAGGAAGGAGGTAAGTCATGTTGCAAAAGGCGCACATCAAACCGAATCCAAGTGATGGGGCAGCTGCCCTGCGAGAAGACACCAGAAAGGTTCAGACTTCTCTTGTGAAGGAGAAAACAGGGTGTTATGATTGAGATTTAAAAATTATGAAGGCAGCTGAGAGGGCACACAAAGAACTGCAATTCACCAAATCCTGCAATACTGGAACTAAGGGGGAATCTCTGAAGATAGCAGGGATCAGCTGAAAAGAGATTAAAAAACAGTTCCTGACACAGCAGACAGTGAACTTCTGAAGCTTGACGCCAAGCAAGGTTGGAGGCAGAGAGCATCACCAGGTTCAGAAAGCCACTGGAGAGACTTGCAGACAGCAGGCCCATAAAGAGGTAGTAAAGGGAGCAGGCAGGGATGTGCCCTCAAACATGCAACCCTAATGCAGCAGTTGTGGATGCTGATAGAGCATTAAGAGGAACAGATCGCAGGAAGTGGGCAGGCACACATGCTCACCCTAAATAGCACATCCTACTGCTACCATGAGAGACATGAGTACTTCGCTGCATGTACCACTGCTCTAACATGACAGGGCACTTGTCATGTCCCTGTGCTTTGTTTGTCTCCAGTGTTCAGTCTGACCGAATACAGCTTGGGCTTGCTATTCTGAAGGAATAGCAGAAGAGCTGAGGAAAACTTCACGTACCACTCAGATCCAGCATCGTCTTCCTTAGACTGGGGAATAAGCACATTTCTCCTCAGGTAGCAGGTGGCAACTCCAGGTTTGTGCAAATTCTGTTAGATTTGCCAGAAAAGACAACACCACATTTTTGAGAGGGGAAGGGCTTCTGGCCTGACACAAGAAGAAAGTATGCCTACCTGTCCTTGTAATGCAAAATAAGAAACTTCTTTTCCCCATTTACTGCTTAGCAACCAACTACAATATCCTGACTGCAAGCTCCTCAACAGCAGGCTCTCTTCTGAGACATCTATCATCCATGTGAATCTGACACAACTTCCATCAAAGCCACGGGGCATCTTTCCATTGACTTCGATGGAATCAAGCTCTGTATGTCAAGTAAGAAATCAATTACTTCAGTTACTTCCACACAGGAGACGGCTTTTCACATCTGTAATTCATTTAAATGACTAGAACAAGGGAACTGACTGAGCACAGAAGAGTTGCAAGAAAAGCCAGGATCATGCAGTGCAGCGAGGAAAGCAGTCCTGCAAGACATCTTTGTGATGAACAAAGAGATTGTGAGGATAGTTACTTGTAAAAGGAGGTCAGCGCTTTTCACACCTTCCACCTCACACCCAAAACCTCTGAACGGCCCCCTACACGCACCCACACGTGTGCACACACCTCCCCGCACACCCCCTTCCCAGCCAGCAGCCGCTTTGATACAACGCTGTGAGTGTTTCTCACTTTAATCTTCCACAAGCTGGCTCTGTTCTAATTAAAATCTCAGCCCATATGAGGGATTCCCTGCATCTCAGACACCTCAGGTGCTGTTTCTTTCTCTTAATTTTCTTCCACTGCCAACAGAACTTTTTAGAAGCATTAAGGCACTGCTTTTTGTAGGCTTTCAAGTCACTCTTTCTTTTTAGATGCTTGCTAAGTCAACCGTAAATTTATGGTTACAAATACCACCACTTTCTGCACTTTTAATTTGGCTTCATTCACAATGCAAATACAAAACAGAACTTCAAAGTTCAGCAGAAATCCTTTTGCTTCATGATAGCCCAATTCCTTTCCACATTTCTTTTCAAGCATGCAATGACAGGATTAGCGGGGGATTAATTACTTGAAACTCAACCTGCATCTCAGGTCACAGTTTTCTCATATTTTCAGCCTTTAAAACTTTTCTATCAACCAAGTATTTGTCATACAGACCAATACTTAACAACAGATAAGATATCCTTTCCACACAAATGTCCTAACTGGAAGTCTCAAAACCCAAACAAAAATCCCGCTTACTGTGCAAACTCCAATCCTCCCATCCCAAGTTACAGTCATATTCCCAAATGGGAACGAGACTGCTTTCCAAAAATGTCACCTTTAAAGGCACAAAAAAAAGATCATTCTCTGCTTCCTGTATTGTTCCTTAAAGGCAACTGCTCTTCTGTTAAAGTATGCTTGCTTGCCGGAGGGTAACCTAAACAGTCGGTGTAAGTGCAATGTGACTTGATTTTTTATTAATTTCTTCTCTAAGAATGGTCATGGGCTGGATTAAAATACATCAGTGCCTAGATACTGACTCAGAACCAACCGTAAAATATGGTTAGGACAGCAGGACTAGCCTAGGCTGGGCACTTTGTGGAAGACAGTCACTGGAAGGGAGTCTTTTTCAATATAAAAGGTCATCTAAATTATAACAACATGTAAGAAGATCATCCCTTAATTAAGATATCTCCTGCCACTGTTGTCCTACTGGAAACACATTATTGCCACAGTAAGGACAAATGCTGCAACGTTAAGATGTCTGCAATTTCACTTTGACTTTGCTTTTATGGCAGAAGAATAAAAATGCCTCCAGTCCCCTTTTAGTTATGACTTATGTTCTCCAATCAACTGGAAACATTCAGATTCATGGGCTGCTATAACTCCATTCTATTTATTTATCATTTTATTTTGTTTATAGATCTTTTCTTGTCCAGTTCATGTCTGTTTTAACTGCAAAACGAAACAAAAACAACAAAAAAAACATCCTCTGCCACTTTCTACACAAAATAAACTTGAGCCAAGTAAGTATCACTCTAAAAATATCCTTAAGTGATTCTTTGCAGATTTAGGTTATTTGTAACAAACTAATGGCCAAAAAAAGATGATTTTTAAAATTTTATACTGAACCTGCTCTGATGCACATGCCATAAAAGGAGCAAAATTAACTGCACCACCTGCAGGGCTCATTTTACTTGATGCTCTGAGAATGAAAAAAGTCAAGAGCAGGAGGCAAGAACAAAAAAGAAAGGCAAACCAAGTTGAACATAGAAGACTAAATTAAACAATAAAGACATCAAGAGAAAGAAAGCATTACAAGCAAGTGTTCAAGCATGTTCAAACAAAACACAGGTACTGTGTTAAACACTGTGTAAATCCAAGCTATGCAAAATTCCCAGTACCGCACTTGTGAGCTCTGCATTAAAATAAAAATGGGTGAGGAAGGTGCATGCTTCTTCAGGGAAATGCTTTTGAGCTAAAATACACACAGTGGTGTTGAGGCAAGAGTAAGCAGGGTGAAAGCTTCCACTAGGGCGCCTTCTGGTTGAGCAAGAGACGCAGGTTACTGGTAGCATATGTGTTTCTGCAGTTTCACAAAGGGCAAATATGACCTTAACACCGCATGGAAGGAGTACACCGTGTCAGAATTGACTGTAATGCATAGATATAATTAAATACTAAAAAATATGTAACTTTTCCTCAGCCATGCTCACTCACTATTAGCTTAGACCACTTACATAGATTACTCCAACTTCCTTACAAATGGATGGAGCTAGTTGCCACTTTTTAGCTGAAATGACTGCCTTGGGTTTTTATATAACAGAATACTACAGAAATCCAGGAGCATGGACCAACTTGCCTGCAGTGATTGCCTATGGAGCAGATACCAAACACATGCAGTTTTTAAGAAGATCACCAGGGCTCTCATCTATCCCATTCACATCAGCCTCTTGGCCCCTTCTCTCGCCAGATCAGGGAGCAGCCATCAAGCCCAGACAACAAAGTTGCCCTTTTCTCTTTACAATAAGATTGGTGAATAGAATTTTTAATCAACAACTTTGAAGTAACAGAGCTATCTAACAAGTCACTGCCTGTGCAATAGGTGGGGACAGGAACAGTGCATTGCACTATGACATTGTTAGATGTCTCCATCAGAAAAACTCGCCCACCCTGAACACAAACGCAACAAACTGCTGCATCTATCACAGAGCTGCCAAACTCCTCCCATGTCACCAGCACCTGACACTCGCAACAAAAACACAGGGATCACTCCACCTGAATGCATCCTAGTGCTTGCTTTGGTATCACCTCCCTAAATCTCCTCTGCCTTCCCTGCTTACCTTTCCCTTTTTCCTTCCAGTAAGCCTCATCTAGCTGCTGCCACAGTAGACCTACTGCAAACTCCAAGAAACAGAGTGCTAGCATCACGTGGAAGGAGATGCCAGTCAAAGCTTGCTGTGGGGTGGTCCTCCAACAAGAAGGCTCCCTCAACACTGATCACGATTAGGAAAGAGCTCAGTATTATCATTGTCAGAATGCATAAACCAGAATCTGATTATAGCCACCGCTGTAGTATCACCAAAAATCTCGTATCTGCACTGAGGATTCAGACCTGCTACAGCCACAGTTGCTTGCATTCCTTGTGGGGACCGCAGCACAGGCCTTCTGAAGGGACAGTGTCTCCTTCCAAGGGAGGTGGTCGTAGGGGAGACAAGTTTTACCAGTTTAACTCCTGTCCAAGTGCATTCTCCTGTCTTCATTAAGGGTTTACACCAATGCTGCTACCGTTGGAAGTCTGCCATCAATAAGCAGGTCAAACCTCTTAAGTCTGGGAAAAGCCTCTCTATTGTTTTCTGTCTCATGAACAGTTCTTCAGTAACTATGTATTTGGTTTGGAGAGCAGGGTGTTAGAAAACAATTGATACGAATAAAGAGCCCTCCTTCAGCATTGAAAGTAAACTGTATGCTTAATAAGATGAAATAACTTGGTCTCTGTGGGCCCGAAAACAATAGCCTCACTGTTGCACTGATACCTTGCAAGTTATGTCCTCGCGTCACCCAAGGCAAACTAATAGGGACTGCTCCACAGCTCAGATTCCCTTTAAACCTCTTAGCTAGCCTCTTTTACCTCCTCAGCAGGTTTCCCTCTTTAGCACAGACATGAATCAGTTGCTCCAGGAAACCTCAATTCCTCCAAAAAAAAGAAATTATGTTTTATAAGGCTGTGGTAAGGTCACCTATGTTTCTTGCAAATATCCCTAACTTCCATTCTTTACACCAGGAGTTGAGATTGCATAATGAAGTAAATAGTATCAACAACTGTGACTGACTTAAAAGGGAGCAACAGCAGGTAGAGCTTTGTCCTCTCTCTCTCTGAGCAGGATGAGAATCTACTAATTACTTTATTACAGTGTGGGTGGAAAAAGGAGTGAACTTCAAATCGGCACAGCATTCAACAAAGTATTTCCTTTACAGGGAAGAATTAAGAAATAACCCCAAACCTAGTATAAATCTGCCTCCCAATTCCTCCTTTTGTTTACAGCAGGTTTGAGGTTACTTACACAGTGGCACAGTATTTAAAGACTCCATAAGCATCTCCACGCCCTAGGGCATAAGCCCACCTTCAGCTGTCTAGCACTGAGAACAAACATTTCCTAGAGGCAAGCTACTATGTAATGTTCAGGATGATGCTTCTTGCATCCTCCTTCTTTGATCTGTCAAATAAAAGCCACCACAATATTAAAAAAAAAAAAAAAAACCACAAAAAACCCCCTACCTAAATATAATATTATTTTATTTTCCTGCCATAATTCTACACTTATTTGCTCTCATTTTTATGGATCTTTTTATCATTACTGGTGCAGACAAACAGCTGCTGGAAGCAGCTAAACAAACCGTGTACAGTACAACGAAAAATTCAACACGCATGTTCACCTTCAAGGTAAGACAGTAATAACAGAACACCAAAACCAGAGTCTTAGCAAAACCGAATATGCTAAGTTATGCCACTGAAGTCAAATGGGTTTTAGCAGCTTAATTTGCCCCCTTGATACTCAAAGGCACAGAGACTATTCCATTACTAAAAAATGCACCACCATCACTATACAGCAATGGCTAGGGATTTGAAAAATAACAAAGAATACCACTCAGACATCAAAGAGAGGACAAGAAATAAACATCCCTTCATGAGGAGGGCCTTCCGTGAGGAACACCCTCAGGGACTACAATCCACCGTGAGCACAAGGCACTCTTACCTGTATGAGTGAGTATGTGCCGCTGTAGAGAATTTACCCATGGAAAGACTTGAGGACAGTAAGGACAGGGGATATTTTGCAGGCAGTCTGAGTAAGCATTCCTCTTCCCTCTCAGCAGCTTATCTTCAGCAGTTTCCTTCTCATCCTCACTTGTTCCATTTCTGCCGCTTTCTTCCTTGAAATTGTCAGTGGACTGCAGAAAAGGGCTAAATTTATTAGTGTCTGTGGTAGCCAGCATCTTCTCTATGCTGGCAAATTCTCCACTTGACTCCAGATCCAGACCACTGCTAAATTTAGGCTTATTTTTTGTTCCTTTCTTTCTACCTCTTCTCTTAGTCAACACAGGTTCGGCAACAGGAGATGGCTCTGGATCACATGCCTGAGCCAGGTCACTGGGCAGGCTGGAGTCTCTCTGCACGGTGGTCACGATTGTCACTTTTGCTTTGGCGTTCCCTGATTTGTCACACCCAGTGGAGCTGCTCACTGCCTTGGGACTGGTGTCTGCAGCCTCCGTTTTCAGCAAAGCGGGAGCAGAAGACACAGATGAAATGATCTGTGCAATGGAAGCTAGCGGTGGCAGCTCTTTAGTTACTGGAGGCTTTGGCAAGAGAGGCGGCGGTGGTGGTTTAGGCCTCAAGGGTCTCAGCAAGGCAGAATTGCCAAGGAGAGCCGGGGAAATGATTGGGACAGTCAAATGCAATGAACCTTTCAGTGGCTGGGTATGTCTGACACCCCTGCTTTTCTCTGTGTTCCCATTGGCACCAAAAACCAAAGGACACTGCAGACAGTTATAGGCTTTATCACTGTTCCCAGGAGCAGCCAACTCTTGACTCCTAGCTTCATACGGGACATCTTCCTTATCCTTCTTCAGGGCTTTGGGGATGGACAGGTCAATAGGCTCCATGGAACAGTCGTAGAAGGACACAGGAGAAGAGCCAAACAGGTTCTCCTGCTTCACTTGCACAGCACTCAGGCTTCTGTTCTTCTGAGAGAAATCCAATGGCTCATCAAAATCCATTGGGAAGTTGCCCGCAGGCTCAAGTTTGATGGGAACATGAGACGATGTCCCAAGCAAGAAGCCATTCTGTGGCTCCAGGAAAGGCGTCATGGGCTTGTGGTCCATGTAAGTGCTGTCCTCCAATAAGGAAGGGTCTGTCTGGCTTGCCTGGGCACTGCAGTCCACTGCTAAGATGTAATTCTCAATCTCCCTTTCTTGCACATGCAAGTGCTGCTTGAGGATATGGTGAATGCAGTTTCTCTTGGCCGAAAAGGCTGTGCCACACTCCTTGCACTCAAACGGCTTCTTCTTCTGGCAGCCGCTGTGCGTCCTCATGTGAATGCGGAGGGCCCGGTAATGCTTCAGGTCCTCACCGCACAGCTTGCACACAGTGTCTGGGGAGCAGAAGGCATCCACCATCTCTGCAGCATTGCTGGTGACGTACTCAATGTTCTTCTCTATATCCTTCCTGGTCACTTTGAAGTGCTTCTTTCGCAGGTGCCTCTCACAATTGGCTTTCACTGTGAACGGGTAGTGGCAGATTTTACAGATGTAAGGCCTCTCCCCGCTGTGTGTCCGCAGGTGCCGGATCAGCGCTGCCTTGTCAGCTGCAATGTAGTCACAGATGTTGCATTGGTATGGGGAAATACCCAAGTGAGAACGGATGTGAGCTCTCAGGACACCAGAGAAGGCAAACACCTGGTCACAGAAACGGCAGGGGTACAAAACTTTCCTCATGGTTGGGGCTTTCTTGTTCGCTGCCCCTGCGATGATGGCTTTGAGGTCTCCTTCTGTGACCTCTTGCTTGATTTTGGCTTCCATACTCAGAGGCAGGAGAGCTTCGATGATGCTGTCCTGCTCCAGTTGTGTCTTCATCTCATGCTGAGTTAAAGGCTCTACTTTGGGCTGGAGGAGCAACTGCGAGGAAGGGCTCGATTTGGCTCCTGGCTGAGAGAGGTGAGAGTTGGAGGAGGACTCCACTGAGTTCTTGATCAGCCTCAGAGGGGGAGGTGGGAGGCTCGGGCTGATGCAGCCAGGGGAGGCTTGCTGGGCACTGATAAGAGGAGGAGGTGTAGAGGTTGCGACGACTGTTCGGGGTGTTACCAAAGGCTTTGGCTTCAGTGGCGGCATATGCTTGAAAATGGACTGCACAGGGACAGAAGGTGCCTTAGAAAGGGGAGGAAGACTGATCTGAGGAGGAGCGGAAGAAGCCATCTTCAAGATCTGCTGAATGTCTGCCAGCTCAATGGCAGACTCATTGGAGATGGGTTTTACCACAATACTGCTGTCAGGCTGGATGATAAAACCCTTCTGGAAAGGCTGCAGCGAGAGAAGCTTTATGTTTTCTTTTGTAGGGGGAAGGACTGAAAATGACCCTCCCATAGAGGCAGCTTCCAGAGGAGAGAGGCTGAGCAGACCGGTGCTGCCGGGTTCCTGAGGTAGGTTACTCTTCAGTGCTCTGAGCCGCATTTCTTGGACCTCATCTTGTGTACTGTCCTCCTGCTTGACAGGCTTGATGTCTTTGGTGTACTGTAGGCCCAAGGATGCCATGAAGGCTTTCTGGTCTGGGTTCTCGCCGGGTGGGATCGCGGACTGTTGCTTGTGCTTGTCTTTTCCCTGATCCAACAGGTGAGTTTCTGTGTGCAGTTTGAGCGCCGAAAGCATGGGGAATGCCTTGTTACACATCTCACAAATAAATCGATGGAAGTCACTGATGCACCTTCGCAAATTTGTTTCACACCAGACCTGCAAGACATGCAAAAATATTTAGAGTAGACATCTCAAACTGGAAAGGCACCACATGCTTCTGCAAAACAAAACCAGTTTACTCTCTCTTCCACTGCCCAAGTTAAGGAGTTTAGAGC
>NW_009938911.1:76707-78573 GCF_000696875.1 Nestor notabilis | reverse complement strand
CTCTCTGGCAGGGAGACATGCCTGCTCCACAACCTCTAGTCACCTAAGTGGTGTATCTGAATTAGGGGCTGATCCTCCAAAAGTTCCCTTCTATAGAGGCAAACTCCTTCAGAGAGTTATTCAGACTCTCAAATACTTTTCCACCTTTAACTTCCCTTCCAGAAACCTCTCTCACTTCTCTGACAGGATGGAAGCCTCAGTGGACTATACAGCAAACATCATTAAGACTACCTCCTTTAGTCTTATTACTACAAAGAAACTAGGAGGATTTAAAAAAAAAAAAAAAAAGGCATCCAAGAAGGCAAAATAACATAAAAACCCCCGAAATAATAACACCTTAAATCAATGAAAAGCAGAGCCCAAAGTGGAAAGGCTTTTGGTTAGTGAAGTCTAATTATATTTATTCTCCCAAGGAAAATACTAGGCTCACAAATGGATTTTATACCTGTCACTGAAAATGAACATGAATCCAAATGCTGCATTTAAATGCTACCCACATAGCTCACATGTTGCAAAGGTTCCACATCAAAGAGGAGCACAAGTGATAAATTAAGTAGAGGGCTGGAAAGATCTTTATATACGCTGCACACTTTGTTCAGATACTTCATAGGTCTTGCCTCACAGTGCAAGCAAAATAATTACAAAAGGAAAGTCACAACATTTAAAACCTTTAATAATGTTAAATGTCTGCCACTAATTACAAAAGAAATAAACCCAAGTTGTTTAAAAAGTTCTCTCTTGTCCTGATTTAGTAACTTTTACACCAAAACTCTACTCGAGTTACAGAACTACCCACCAAATTTCAGGACTAACACCTTCACGCGAGAAGAGCTGGAAAACAATGCTTTAATCCAAGTAGAATAAGAAAAGTGCGGATGCTGAACAAGCATGGTCCTGCTGGATTGTGCTGTTGATTTATTTCTTTCGGTTTTTGAATATACATGCAGCTTCATCCAGACCCAAACTAAGGCAGGCAAGGTGTGACAAAGGGAAGAATAATTTCATCCAATAGAATGCATTATGGCTGTTACAGAAATATTTACAGACTACCTCCCTGCCTTTCCCCAGCCACTGTCCTTCAAAGATGCAAAATCTTCAGACCTCACATAAGGAACATAGTGGAAAGGTGCCTGAGAGTGTTTTGTGAAGAAATCACTGAAGATGTCGCCATTTACTAAGTAAGGTGACTTCCTGAAGCTTTTCATGATAAAATCTTTCACACCACAACTACATCCTTTTTACAGGAAATTAAATAAATAATGTCTTCCTTGCCATGTGTCTTCCCTACTGATTTTAGATGTGGGATGGTTTTGGGAAGGAGAGAACCAATGGGCAGTCTGGAAGGGGCAAGGATCTAAGACCACCAAAGTTCTCCTTTAGAATAGTTTTATAGATCTTTACACTAATATTTACCCACTGGAATGCTGAAAAAAACCAACCCAATCCCAGTATTCTTTAGATAGAAAAAGGAAAGGCAGAAAGTGTTTGAAGCCTACACGGACGGTGGTAATATGCTTTCCACAAAATATTCTACACCCCATCTCTAGCTCATCAAGAACACATCTTTCCATGAATTCAGAAGATATGTGCTCTATCAGCTGTTACCTTAAGCTATGAAGAACAGAAAGTACCTGAGAAATGCGGGGGAACTTCCTACAGGAGAAGTCAGTGAATCCCAAGTCATGGAAGCCTGCTGGAATTGAAGGGTTGTTCTGAATGAAAGGCTTTCCCATGGGATCTCTGGGAAGCTGCTTGTGGATAACTGCATTATGGCGCAGTAAGCCCCGATGAGTACGAAAGGTAATACAACAGATGTCACACCTGGAAAGGAAAGGAATAAAACAGAAATGACTTACTGACTGCTGC
>NW_009938911.1:59469-76676 GCF_000696875.1 Nestor notabilis | reverse complement strand
ATTCCTGCATTAGGACAGCCTCCTTCCTCTTACCCCATGATACCAAGAACCTGCTAAATGCAAAACAAAGCCACAGCATGTCAAAAACTTATGACCACAGAAAGGCCATTTTAATCACAGCCACTTTCTACCAGTTTCTGGCCATTACGTTCACTAGCAGTTTAAAGAATATAGCACATGAGATCTGAGCATCCCACGTGGGCATATGGCCAAGTGGCAGCTGAGACCACAACTTTCTGACAACCTTCCCATTGTCCAACATAAAATATTTCAATGGCTTTACACCATTTCATTTTTACTGAAAAGTGCTATTAAAATGAAAGAAATTTTAAAAAAATCTCTGACAAAGAGAGCTTAAATCAGACCTAAGTACCAAGCAGCTGCAAATGTATAAATAGCACCTTCTTTTTAACTACTGCTTAAAACACACTACTGCACACCACGCAAACGCCCGCATATGAATTTCCTCTGCATCGTCTTCTCCATTAACTTTCGCTGATTTTTCTCAAAGCTGTTAAGAGAAATACACTGTTTTAAAAGGAAAACTAGTGCTCCTTGAAGGGGAAGAGGGTCAGAGGAGAAAGACCTGAAATATGTTCAACACTTTTGACACTCATACACCTCCTTCACAGCCAGTGTGCCCCGAAGAAAAAGGCAAGTGCATCATTTTTTCCCACTGCTATGATTTCCTGTTTTTCCTAAGTTCTCAAATCCCAAGTTCAGCAAACAGAACTCTCTCACATAAAGTAAACTTGTGTTAAAAAATCAAAGGTATCGAAAATGCAGTTATGCTGCAGGCAATAAGCACTACACAGCAACATTTGGCCAACATGTCAACAAACAAGCTTACTGCCTTTAACTATCTAGGATTCGAGCTCTGCAGCATGACAGGTCACATTCACTCTGCACTCAACAAGTGACACAGTTTCATTCAACACGGTTCCTTCTGGTTATAGCTTCAGCTCACAACCAAAGCCTGAGTTTCACAGAAGCAAACACCAGTGAATGTGAAGCAGTCAGATTTTGTCAGCGAGAATATTATATTCACTAGGAGTTTTTTACATGTCTCCCCTGCCTTAGTTCTCCCCATACTGTCTTCGCCCTCCGCATCAAGGAAAAGGACATGTGCCTACTCATTAAAAAAACATCCTGCAATTAGAAATGACTCCTGACAAAATCCTGAAACCACCCCCTCCCTGTCCTGTCCCTAACAAACTCCCATTGTTGTTCTTTTTATCACTACATAAACTTCCACAGACCTTTTTTATTCTCTGAAAATGAAAGAGATAACCAAGTCACCCAATAAGCAATTTGACTCATAGTCTCTGAGTGGTGAAAGAAGCAAGTGTGAAGTATATGTAACATGGCCTTTGTTATCACGGTACCCAGAAGGCTAGGACAGAAATATTATGCACTGGAGGTTTAATATGTTTTATCTCCCCTGTCAATTCACTTGCATCCTACCTTTATAACTATTGCCAGCATAGTCCCTGCATTCCATTAAATACCGAACCAATGCCATTTACAAAGCAAATGTTTACTTAAAGAGGTCTGCTATATGTGACAAAAATCTCTGGTGGGGGAGAGTGGGAATGCCAACGCATAGCTCTCCTCCAGCGTTAGACTCTACAGCTCTCCTCCAGCTCACTTGGCAGCACCTATTCTGTGATGCAAAGCTTTAATATTCAGTGAAAACAAAAACACACAACCACCAAAACCACTGGGGGAAGGAGAGCATTAAGGGGTTAGAGCAGTCACCTGAAGAACTTGCAGGCTAATTAAACAAATTCTTTTTTAGAGGTGATGAAAATGGCTTGCGTGAAACCAAGCCATGCTTCTGGCATGCTCCTGCACCACCAGGAGCATCACTGGTGGTCTGTGGGGCCTGCTGTTCTGCAGAGGGACAAAGACCCTCACATCAGGACATCCTGATGCAGCTCCATGTGCCCGGTCTTCCCCATGCCAGCAACCCAATGCAGCAGCTATATCCCCTTGTGCGTGACGGGGCAGGCACATCTACCACTGGGGACCACAGAGCTACTGAAGAGCTGGCACCTGCTACGGTACCCCCAAGATTTGGGCTGAGCAGGAGCCAGCGCTCCTGGCCAAGCAGCCAGTTGCCATCCATCCCAGCAGGCAGGTGCACCTCATCCATCTTAACACTCCTTCACCTCACAGACTTTAAGCACTGGTTTATTTAGGGCTCCCATCAAAAGCTGTACTTGAGAGTTAATCTTTCAGAGCAGAGACCCGTGTGAAAGTCCTTTGCAGTACACCTGTATCAACTACTATGCCTCAGGACAGTAAAAATTTGCAATTTAAAAATGGCATTTTCCATGCAAAGGGAACCGCATCCCCTCCCCCAAAACAAAAGTAGTATCTTGAAAAAGGAGTATGTGCTTTCTCTCTTTTATAATGCACAGAATTAAAAACCCTGCCTATTTTTCTCTTTCTGCTTTAGTCTTCTCTTTTAGTTTCCTTGTTGTGAGTGAAGAAGCAGTAAGCAAAAGGAGAAGTCAGGAAAAGGATTAAGCTCTTTTTCCATTCAGCCAAAAAGAAGCTCGCAGCTGAAAAAAGGAAAAATTCAGATATATCACTCCTGTCATCCCAAGATGTAGTCACTTTGGGGCATATAAATGCACTGCGCCCTGGCTCAGCAACTTCCCCTGGCATCACAGTTTACAGGATCACACAGAGCGGGAGCACAGGAGGAGCCTGTGTATGCCCTCCCTTCCTCCACGGTCCAAGCACACCTGTAAAGGCAGTCACAGCTTGGAGAGCTGGAATAAAAGCAGCCTGAGAAATGTGTGGAGCAGCTTCTCTGGGGCAGGCTCCCTAGGTGGCCTGCCAGGCTACAGCAACCGTGCTGGCACCTTGCGCCTACACCACTCCCCAAGGACAAGGGAGGTCATTGTAAAGCTCTTCCTGATGCTGATGGGTGTCATCATGTCGCTGGCTCAGGAGGTCTCTCAGGCTCTGCAGACCTCACTTGGGCTTGTCAGTCTTCGCTACAGATGCAAGCTATTTAAAATACATGGCCCATTTGCCCAAGCGTATGCACATCATCTTTTTCGTGTCCATGTCTGTGTGTGTCGCGTTCTCTCCCCCTCACCTTAAGAAGGAAGGCAGTCTCAGTTTCTCCCAAATGACATGGCTTGAGTTTTGAACACAGTTAACAATACAGATGCAGTTAGGGATGTGTACCACCTCCGAGAAAAACTTCCAGGTACTAAGCTTCAAAACCTAACTAACTAAGGCAAGCACCACGCTGCACTGACTAAGGCTTGTGTTAATTTAAAATGGAGTAAGCTACCATGCCTTGCAGTGCACTAACTGGAAGCATTTCTTTTGTTTTTACGGAAGCCTAAGCATTAATTTCTCTGTTTTGCCATCAGTACTGTTTTCTATGTTTGCTAGTGTCAATGCCTACAGTACTTTTATATCTAAACCTACAGACTAAGAAGAACAAGAGACAGGAATCCTAGGTGATAGGAACATGTTTTCATGTTGCTTCAACTACTTAAAAGAAAAATAAAAAATAGTTAAATAATTGTGGGAAGTCTGAAAAGTCCAGCGTATCAAATAAAGTATCTGAAACATATGGTAGTACTTTGCTCACAATGAACTTAAAAAACCCCAAAACAAAACACCATAACCTCCCCCCCCCTTACAAATTCGCAAATCTGCTCAGGTGAAGTGCCAAGTCAAACAGGGATGGTATGGCTGCAGAGAACAGAGATGGGAACAGGTTCTGACGTTAGCAGAACAGGCAGAGCAATGGCTCAACACCTGAGTGGAGATAAAAGCACTCTACTTGCAAGGTAAGTTTCCAGATGTAGCTAATAAAAGCTGCTGTGTTATCATGTGATTGCTAGCCTTGGCCACAGTTTTCCATTTTTCTATAAATATGATTACAGAACAAAGAGCAGAAAGCTGTTCAGTTCCAAGCACAGATTCAGTTATAAGGAAAAAGGAAAAAACTGCTTCTGGCAGCTAAGGACACTTTAAAGTGAGCTTCATTCTCCACTGCCTTTATGGTTTGGAGTCACTCATACCTGCTCAATGCAAACTTAACACTAGAGTTCTGGCTCGTTAGCAGAAGTGTACAAAGCAAGCAGCGGGGAAAACAGAAATGCTAAAACACAAAAGCAGAACCAAAATGTAACTGTGTGACGACAGTGCAATGACCAGGCTGACCTTGGGGCTCAGGCCATGTATCACACCAGGAGACTCTCTAATTATTACTATACCACTGCACCTCTTAAAGTTTGGGGTTTTCTAATGCAGACAAGGTCTCCGTGTAAAAACACGCCATTAAAAAGCTTTCTACTAAAATAAGTTCGTATTTTTGAAATCTGTAACGCTACTTAGGATATAAAAGCATCTTAACAGGCATTAAGAAATAGTCAATGTTTTGTACAGCCCATTAAGAAGCAAGCCAGGATTTGCTAAACTTACAACAAGCAGCACCTTGCTTGTTGCAAGAAAAGTGTACGTAAGTGATGCCTGTTGCTTTGCATTACGCTCTTCACTGAGCCAATTCCAATTTGTCAGCAATGGAAATAGCTTTGTTCCTTTAAGAAAAGGAAAGACATTTTAGGAAGGAAACGCAGAGCCAAATTTTAAGCAAAATTAATCAGTCTTGATTTTAATTAAGGGTAATGCAGTCAAACATTCAATCCTTCTAAATTTTATATTTCAGTAGTCAGGATGCAAATGCCAAATATTTGTATCTATCATTCTGTTACCAAGAAATTAAACAAACACTGTGCTCTGCATTACCCGTAACTGGCAGTAGAAAAGTGACATTTAGCATTCTTCTACTTATACTTCTGAAAGCACACAAGAGTAGACCAAAACCTGAAGTTTTCACCCATGCAGCTCACTAACACGATGTTGCCCATGTTCTGGATGCCAACAAATAAGAACAATGTTAATTTCTGGGCCTTATCTAAAGCAAAAAGCTTGGTATCATTTGGCTCCTTTCCTGTCTGTGCTCTTTAGCAACTGCCACAAACAGAAGTAAGGAAAACAAAACAAGAATGAAACACATCTTGAGACAGAAGTCACTAATATACCTAAAGACACCTATTAAGACACCTAACTCCTCCCACCAAAATCCCTAATACATACCACATATAAATTTCTACCTTTGTTGTTATTCTTTCTGTCTCACATTATTGGCAGAATTAATGCAGCTCTCCTTAAGAGCAAAGAAAATCCTGTGCTGATCTAAAAATAATACAACTGGGCAAAAGAGAAAGATGGGCAATTCCCTGCTGTTGACTCATGTCCGTACCAGGGATGGGAGCAGGCTCCCTGCCTCCACACCAGTAACACGTGCTGCAGAGGAAGCTGACAAGGAGTTGGAGATGGAGAAAGGACAGTTTTAAACATAAAGGCTTTCGCCACCTATGAAAGGCAAACTAGCTGGTTACAGACACATTCACCTTCAGGAAAGGATTCCTCTGCTTCTCCCTCACTTCTTTTGGGGCAAAGCAAAGAGAGGGAGATGAGAGACAGCAAAGTGGTTTCTGCTCCTGTGCAACCCCACCCAGGTTCAGATCTCATCTCCTTTTGGATGAAAAACCCTTCCTGGCCTCCCCACCCAGGGCCCTGGGAAATAACATCTAACAGCTGCACTAATCTCTCCCGCTTGTTGCAGATGAGTGATGGAAAAGCAGCAGTGCTGCGAACGCTGCTCCCGCCTGCCTCCCAGGGATCCCTGTGGGCCCTCCTGCTGTCCTGCAATGATCATTCCTGTCTCCTTCCCCTGCAGCATCACAGCATGTCTGACCCCGTAGGACCTCCTGCTCTCCCATCTCCATGTCACCCGACATTATGGGTCTGTGCTGAAACCACAAGCGGCACAGTAGCACCAGGAACCAACTCCCTGACAGGCTGGAGAGGCTCCCCTCCCCTTTCCAGTGTGTAGGGGGATGGACACAGCTCACCAGAAGTTCAGTGCACACTGTTTCACCTCCTCAGCAAAGGCGGGACTTGACTTTTCCCTCCCTCCCACTTTGCCACTGGCTGTCCCACTGTTACCAACGTGCTCTGTCACTCCCTGTAATCCTGTCCCTCGAAGTCACCCTTGGGTACAGCAAAGGCTGAAACCACTGCACCAGCCCCTCTATTAATAGAGGGATGCACAATGCTGTGTGCATTCCTACAGCTGTGCTGTGGTCCAGGCGAGAAAAGTACCATGTAGGAGCCAGGACAGACCTGATATAAACCAGTGTGATGTCGTGCTTCAGAAACTGGTCAGCATACAGCAGAGCCAGTGCCCATACCAGCATACCAGTTACTCTTTGACTCCCTCGGTCAGATTAACTCAAGTGAAGTTAACTGCTACAAGATCTAACAAAAAGGCATGAACCATCCTGTGCCATCTTTTAATTTTCTTGGTGTGTGAGCAAAGTAAAATCAGGAAAAGATGCCATTCTTCCCAACACTGTAATGAACTGCACGTACCAGTAACACTTCAACAGTGCCAGATTTAAATACCTCTGCTCCAGTGGAACACTAGCTTACGCTACCATTTACTTCAACAGAATTAACATGCTATAAACAAAGGGAAAATGGGAGATGGCCTGAAGACACTTGCAAAAACAAAGTAGTTCATTTGCTCATAATGACTTTGTTACTTAACCCGTGTCAAAGTTTTAAAAAACTAAAGTGTCAAGAAATTGGCTGGATAGAATCCTGGAGCAAGAGCTGAAGATCAACTTAAACAATGAAGGATTTAATAATTAGGGCAAGCATACCTTTCAGGAAGAAAAAAATCATGACCAGTACAGTCCTCTACAGCTACCAACACTGGAAGCTGCACAGCATACAGAATAAAACTTGTTATTTGTGCACACAAGCTCAAATGGACCTTCTGGTATTCTTCTGGGGTAAGAAAACTCTTTCTGCCTCCTAACACACCTTTCAGATACAGAAGCCAAGTACTTGTGCAGTTTTAAAATTAATGGCAAGAGTTAAATGAAAGCAAACCCTTATGTGTTGACCATGTTAGAAAAGCAGTACCACTTTTCACAAGTAGAAACACATCTAGAGGCCCTTATCTATCCTATAATCATCCACCGATGACAACAGGGCTCACAAATATGTGCAGCCCAGTCTGGACCAAACATCCTTGCCCTTATTGACATTTGCAGGTAAGCTATGCTCAGCATGCAGACATGACTGCTAACACAGCAAGCAGCAGCCGGCACTTTGAGAGAGCCTGCGTACAAACAAACCCTGGTCACCAGGATCAGGCAGGCATGCTAACAACCTACTTTGGCACAGCCCCCCTTCCCTCCTGGATTCCCTTTTACGAGAAGCTTTCCTCTACAGCCAGCTTTGCATTTTACCCCTTTCTATTCTTGCAGCCGAGCTAAGATATTCAACACCATGTGATACACCACAGTTTCACATGAGAGCATCACTCCCTGTGTCCATTCACTACCCGTTATTTTTACCCGGCTGCTCTGGATTCCCAGTCTCCTCACACAATGAGCTCCCTGATGTGAGCTGACCACTTCTAGGCCAGCATCGGACTCGCGCTGCTCTTCAGATGTTTCCCATCTTTTGTTTCTGAACAGAAACTTCAGAAAGCACTTAAAATGCAGTTCTGGTCTGCTTTTGCAAGCCAGCATACAGATGCTCAACCCACTTCTCCATTTGCTCAGTAAAAGGATGCATTCACCAGATTGCTTGCATATCCTCTCCTCTGCCTTATCAACATTAAGAGTTGCATTGTACCGCAGACTATTTTTGGTGCTAGCATTTACCAGATCTGGATTTCATCGTCACCAGCTGGCTCATGGAATTGCTCCTGCAGTGAAAATGCTGCCAACAAAGATCTGAATTTGGTTCCTAGTTCCTATCAGCAAGACATCGAGTGAACAGCTTGCGGAGCAGAGTAGAGCTGGAGAGTCAGCCAAATCAGCCATGCCACACAACTGACCCTTGTGCACCTCCATCCTTGGCTGTAAGAAGTCTTCTACAGCATTGACTCTCACTACTCCATAACTCTAGCAGTAGTTCCTACCTAAACTACCCTTGCTGGTACAATCTCAGAAAATGCCTAAAAAGGGAAGTATTATGGTCAAAGTATAGTGTGCCAAAAGCAAAGGTCAAGGAGGTCCATGAACCTCTAGAGTGCTCTCCATCCCTCTCTCGGTACTCAACTATCATGTAAGATACAACCAACTCAGAATTATCCAGCTGCATTAAAAGAGCACAGTATTTCCTACATTTAAGTGTTAACAAGGAATGAGGCTTATCCATGTGCACACCAACAGTTGTGACAGAGATGGGGCATGAATACCACTTATCATTCATGCTTCAAGCTGTTTTCAGTAACAAAAGTGTCAACTACTAGCAAAAAAACTTCCTCTCCCCACCATGAACCCATAGTTTTGTCTCACAATATAAACACCAAACAACATTTAGTTTTCAGCCATATTCACTCTTCTAAGTTTGCAATAAGAGGGTGTTAGTGACACCCTTCCCACAAAAGGCTGACCATGTGTAGAAAGCAACATGCTTCACAAGAATTAAGTCAGCGGGATTATTCCCTACTATATAAGGAGAGAAAAGATAGAAAGTGTATTCCTAAAGCTGCTTAAGTAGGCACTGGCAGAAACAGGAATGAAATTCAAGGGGCTTTTTCTGGTGTTTTTTTTTTTCTTTTACATCCTGTACAATCTACTTTTACTCTGTCACATTGCTGCACCATAGACAACTTAGTCTTGTACTAGTCTTTTCTACTGGTGCTAATGATTGAAATCATCTCCGCACACTTTAAATTTCCATTAATTTATTTTCTTGATTACTTTATCTCCCCAAAGCCTATGTGCAGAACTGTGCTGAAGAACAGTTTTCCCAGAGGCTGATGCATGATAGGGGATCATCCTGTTCTTCTTCCCAGAACAGACTCTGGGAAAACTGGGCAATAAACATAATATTCTAAGTACCTGGAATCATTTTGACCCAAACCCACTTCTTTTTGTCTTGACTTAAAAAGGGCTGCTCATGTGCATTTGACATAACAATTTAAGATGGGGACATAGGCCCCAGGTGCCTTGCAGCACCCTACCACCTGGTACCACGCACTGAAGAATGGGGATGTGCTAGCAAAGTGGAAAACCTGGTGACCAGCCCACCTGAATCACAAGCTGCACTTGGTATCTCATGAAACAATTTTCGCACAGAGTCCAGGACACCATTCCTAGGGCACTTAAGTTGTCCACTCCTACGTGTGAAGCCAGGTTAACACCAAGACACAATGACAGCATTTTCCACTTGGGAGTGTTTTCAGAAACAAAAGCTCACAGTAGTTACCCTGGCAAAACTGTAGGCAAATTAAAACAGTCACCAATGGTCAGGGCATCCTGACACTTTCCATTCCAGGAACTGAGCTATTCTGTTGCTATGCCTGTTACTGATCTAACTGTTCAAAACAACAGCTTTTCACGGTGGCATTCAATCTCTAGCCAATTTGACTTTACAAGTTTTAGCAAAACTTGGGTCAGCTGTTTTGAAGAACAAGGTAGACTGTGAATGGCTTTTGGTTTTCTTTGTTCGGAAGTTCTACAGAAGCACATTACCCTGGAGCAAGAGAGCTGCTTTTGCTGTCCTTGTGAAAATATGCCTGGGAATTGGCAAGTTAGAAAGCTTACTGTATTATATCACTGTTTGGACATGCTCTGTAAAAGCTCAAAAAACTTATCTACCCTAAATCCATTCATGGCAACAGGCATCTACAGGTTCTGGTCACTAGGTCAGCTCAGTTACTGAGGCAGACAGTGTCTTTCACTTGTCTGCAGTGACTGTTTTTTCTTGTAGGAAGTTAGCAGAACCACATCCCATAATTGAAAGCAATGCCACACTGAACCAAATGTGATCAGAAAGTCCCCATAACACCTATTAATTTCCAGGCTTTTACCACATTCAAACTGCACAACTGTCCTTGTCAAGATCTAATGTAGAAACACGTCTCCAAGAAAGGAGACATGCCACAATATCACCACCTCCCTCCTCCTCTTCTCAGGAAAATACATGGGCACGAGAAGCAGCATAAATCTCTCTGCTGCTGTAAGGAAGGAAAAACTAAACCACTCTTAGCTGCAGGTACAGAGTACTGTAAGAAGCCTCCTGGAGGAGGAGAGGAAATATAAAGGTTATGCTCTGGTTACGGTGAAACCCAACAGAGGAATTCTGTAGTGCTTGTGCTTTTTTAAAAGCCACCCATTTTACTTTAAGCCTGTTTCACTGTACTCTCCAAAGGAAGGAGCAGAAACCTCTCCGAGCACCTTGAAACGTTTCTCCCCAGGAAATCCTCTGTCTCCTTTGCACTGCTGATGTTGCTCAGAGCTGTCTGTCAGCTGACCTTTACAAGCACATTACCATGTTTGACAGCAACCCTCCACCACAAAAGTTTCCACAGAAGTTACCCCGCTCCTCGAGGTTTCTCATTTTCCCTATTGGCTGCAGAGTGTTTCAGTGCTCTGCTAATTATATCAGCACTCAGATACAAACTCACCAAAATAGATGATGTCCTGAGGCCCCAGCTGCAGGGGAACAGGCGTCTTCTTTAAATAATCCAGGTAGAGAGGGCAAAGGGGTTCAGAAAGCACCCCTGAGCCACCTCCCACTACAGGCAACCCTGCAGGAACCAGCTCATGTCACTAATTAGGGTGCAGGTCTCAGGGCTTCAAAGGGACAGAGACTGACCAAGGGGGGTAATGCCATGAAGGAGATGCAATGCCACAGCCTATTGTCAGCAGCACAAAGGACCCTATTATTGCTCCCAAGAGCAGGGCAGTTCTTACCGTAATTAGGAGACAAAGATGCACGATTTAGGATTTTACATAATCAAGAGATACTCTCCCAAGCGGGAGCCCCTCTCACACAATCAGTGGATTAAGTATTGTTTATTCTGCTGCAAGTAAACAATGAGGTGCTCCCTGCTCGGGGCTTTACATTAAAAAGCAGTACTGGCCAAGACAATGCGGGGTGTCTTTTCATCTGGCTTTGAACAGCTAACCCTGTGATTTAAAGTTGTTCATTTGACAGTATCTGGAAGGGTAATGGCCCACCCTGTAAATTAGCTGCTCACATACTGATCCAGACAGCCTTACCTTTTCTGCTGCTTAGCAGAGGGGGGCCAGGGACAGACAGACTCGGGCAACTCTGAGGGCAAGAGGCTGTGTTTACACAACAGCACTACAATGGCAGGATTAAAGGACCACAAGGAAGCTAGGCAGAAGCTTCTGCCCACCCGAGCACATTGCTGCTGCTGGGGATGCATCCCTAAAGGGAGGGAGGGAGATTGGTACCACCACCAAAGCAATGCATGCTGGTGCACCGCTCCAGAGCTGATGTCCATAATCGTTTCTATACTAACTACTGGGGGAGCAAAAAGGAGTCAGACGTTTGCCCTGTGGTTTAGAAAGAAAGGCACGGCTAGGGAGATGGAGCAACACTTACTACTGGTCATGACAAAATAGTCTGTGCTGGGCTACCTAAAGCTGTAGATCCAAACCAAGCACCAGATCCAGAGCATCTGGCTCTGGGCTGTATAGCATCTGATACCTGCCTCACAGAAGTCCTGGTCAAGTGACTCTACTTTTACAATACTGGCAATAAAAAGAGACTGAGGGTGTTCTGCTCCCTGCCCTTTGCTAATAACACAGCTGCTAGGCTTGTTTGTTTGAACTTTGAGGAGTGTTCTTCCTCCTTGTCTTCTACAATAAGGAAACACCAGGATTCGATGAACGCCTTCTAACATTTTGCATTTTGCTCCCCTGCCACGAGCACACCCATACACACGTGCCTCCTGCTCTGATACTCTAGCAAAATTTTCTCTTTTCTTCACCTCTCACTCAAAAAGACAACCTTAAGCCTCACCAAGAGGAATCATTTCAGTCACATGAACTCAGGACAGAATGGCATGCCATGTTCAGCGTATCTTGTTGACTCCTACAGTCTTGCAGAACTCTGGGAACCAGGGGATTACAGCCGCTGCCTGCAAAGGGTTTTAACCTATTTCCTTTGGGATGGATCACCTTAACAGCGGCCCAGACTGCTTTGCTTACCAGAGGATTTTCTGTTTGGTTGGGACAAGCACACAGCGTCATTTTAGTTGACTAGACTAGGACAAAAGGTGTGTTTTAAACCACATAGGCAGGGCTATGCATTTGAATGTGTTAGCTGACCGGGGAGAACCACAGCTTCCTTGTTCTGTGCTATCTCCACTGACATATCTTAAATTACTAAAGCAAGTACTTGACAGAAACCCCTACCATCATCTAGACAAGTCCATGAAGACCAGCATCGCAGCACCACCCTTAACTGATGCCCACACAGCTTGACAATCATGGCTTTGATTAAGGGGCACATTTTAGTCTCTGTTGCTCAACCCAGTCAAGGGTAGCAAAATCCATTTCAGGACAGTATTATCTGAAGCAAGTCTCCTAGTCTTAGAGAAAGAGTTGCATGAAGAGGAAGAGCATGTTTGCATAGCTAGTCTGTCTTTTTGCCTTGCTGCAGCAGACTGCAAAGCTGCCATGCTAGAAGGGTATTCATTCTGTTAACTTTTATCCATCACTCAAAGCAAGAGAATCCACCTGTTCTCTGAGGTCCATGGCACAGAACTTTGCAAAGAGGTCGTATCTTCATAGAAGCTTCAAAGTGAGGCTAATGCCAGGGCAAGTCTAATAAAACAGCTGCTTTCTGTAAGCGTAAGTGCATGGCAAAATTATCTCTGACACTTTTGTGGGGGTTGCAGAGCTCTTGCCATTGAACAACTGGTTCAGTTTTGCTCTATAATGAAAATTTACTTCAGAAACAGCAAATTCCATTCAATTCACTACTATTTGCTGGACCAAGTTTAAGAGCGAGCTTTCCAACTCCTTTTCCCAATAATTACAGCACTTACAATGACTTAAAAAATGGTTTTACACATATTTACCAATGTTTTCTTAAAAAAAGAATATTTAATAGAAGTAATCCCATTTAATAGAATGGGATGGCTCTGCTCCATGCCGTTCTCCTAAGAAACGGCATTCAGGAGAGGGTGTTGACACTCCAAGATGGTGAATTCTGCACCCTTCTGAAAAGATCATTGGAGTCCAATGTCCCAAAATAAGCTTAAAACACTAACAAGCTTCTGCAAATGGACAATCTCCTTTTCTAAAACAGCAGCTTTCATACATGCTTAAACCAGACTTAGAATATCTTTTATATCTTCATGTATCTGGCTCTACATTTTTCTATGATAAAAAACAGGAAATAAAGAAGTATCAGGAGTCCCAGAGGCAATTACTTGAACCAAAACACAACACCCAAGCACCTTCCCAAACAATTAATAACTAATTTTTCCTTCTTAAAAGAAGCTGCTTTAAGCCAAAATCCACATCATTCCCTAACCTCAACAGGCAGAAAAGCATAACACATTTTATTGAAAGTCTGGAACCAGAAACTCATCTATCTTTGCTCACTCCCACAACAGACAATAAAACCTTTATATCCAGCTGCCTTCTTGTCCCCAAACGGAATAATCTCAGAGGTTGGTACCTGAATACTTTTATCAAGTTTTGCTTCATGTTTTAAGCATCTTTAGTTTAACTTGTTAATATTTTGCCATGTTGGCATTCTGCAATTTTATGTAACGTCAACAATGGGTTTGGAGGGGAGGAAGGGATGCTTTAATTTCTTCTAAAAACATTCCCAGCTATTAAGATTTCCTGTACTTGCAAAAAAATAACAAAACTAAGCCCTACAGCACCCTGGTGACACAAGATGAGGCAGAAGCATGTAAAAACCTGTGCCAAAAATCAGAAAGGGTGCAGGGAGGTGAATGGGTCCTGCCCCTCCCCAGCAGGCTCTCTCGGGCCACCTGGTAACCAGAAACACTCTCAGGACTATTTCTTACCTCAGTGAATTATCTGGATGCGTCTCCATGTGGGACTCCAACCCATACTTGCAAAAAAAATCTTTGAAACACACTGGACAATGATAAACTTCCTCCTCAGCCTTCTTATCCCCTTCACAGGAGTGACCATCCTCGACAACCTTCAGAGAGAAGGGAAAAAAAACCTCACTAGACCAAATCTTAAGCAACAAACCAAACATGCAATCCATCTGAAGTCCTTCTCTTAAAAACAAAGTAGCAGGCTTCAACCATAACTTTGCTGCAGGCGACCAGAAATGACTCATGTCGGTAACAGAAAGAGGGTAAGCAACAGAGCCTCTGTGTGTGTGTGAGAACGTGCATGGGAGGAAAGGAGGCATGGGAGGAAAGGAGATAAAGTATGCAGCTAAGGCATGGATACATCAGTTCTAATGAGAAACTGCAATCTAAACAACTTATAAACCCGTATGTTTATATACCACTGAACCAGCATCCCTCCCCCTCCAGAAAGCCAGGCAAGCTGTCAGCCTAAATTATTTATGCCACTCAGATACTGCCAACTGCTAACTCAAGTGGTCCAGGGAGAAGCAATGAGTTTTCTGTAGCCCTCTTCTGATTACAAGGAGAAAATCATGCAAAGAACGAGGGATATTGTGTTCCATGGAACTGCTACTAGCTGGCCAGTTAGAGATAGTAAGTGGAAAGGGTTGAGTTAAGTTTGGCAGCCACCATACATTTTGTACAAATGACTGAAATGCACTAAAATGTTTCATAAACAAAACCCTAATGGAAATGTCTAGCCTTCAAATAAATATTTTTCTGGTTTCTCTTGCAACTCCAGTAATGCGGGATTATGCTACTGTGAAAGGGAAATGTACTACAGATTTTTTCTCCAGTTCATGACAAAAACAGACTTAAGCTGTTGCTGCTTTTGAAGTAAACACTAGTTTTTTACAAGTTCTAATCATTATCCTGCAAGATTATTATGAATTAAACAGGAGAAAAAAAATCAGTGTAGGGGAAAAGCTGCAGTAGCTAAAGAATAGTTCATCCTCTTGTCATCCAACATCAATTATCTAATATAAATCATAAGCAAACCCAAATTTAAACAATAAAGAATTTAAAAAAAAAGAACAAAAACCCAAACAAAAAAACAACTTTCAATTCTTTCAGTCTCTGAAATGAGAAATTACTTGTCAATCTCAGACAACATTGTTGCCTACAAAGGACAAGCATGGCATTTTAAAATATATAGAGGGCTGTAAGAAGCCCACATTTTTGTATTTCCATGCAGACTGTATGATGTGACAGAGTTTAGGAGGTAGCCAGGAATGTCTTTTGCTTCATGCTGAATAAAGAACCTTTTTTGCAGGTATCCTCTCCTCTCTGTCCATCTCGGCATCGTGACAAAACTTCCGTTTCGAAGACAATCGCCTGCGCTTCAGCGGCGACGGGGGAGTTGTGGTCGCTGTGCTGTTCGGATCCTTCTCATGAATCTTCATGTGCCTGGGCAGGAGGGGAAGAAGATGCTGTCAGCAGCAAACCGGGGCAGAAAGTCTGAGTAAATTTTAATGCCAACACCACTTCTAAGGTTTGCCTTTAAAGGATACCAGCAGAGATCACACAAACCAGCCTGAACTTCTGCAAAACAGCTGGGGCACAATCCAGCATGGGTCCTTTGCAGAACGTGAGACTGTTCAGGACCGCAGCAAGGAGCCCTGCAGCTCTCCGCCATGTCCAAACCCATAGCAGGGCAGTTGCCCTGTTGGCATGAACCCCCATGAGCACCCTGCCTGTCCCCCATCATCCCAGAGGCCCTGCTTCTGCCTGATACTGCACAGTAATCTACGTGCCCTGCTTCCCAACCTGTTGGAGGTCCAGTAAGTAAAAGCCTGAAGCTTAGCATCCATTTCACCTAATGCAAAAAAAGCCTCTCATCTTCAGCTGCTCTCCTTCTATAGCTTTTATACCCCAAATGGATCTGTATTTGCCAACATCAAAGCAACATTTCTTAAATACATTTATTTCCTTCTCTTCCTTAACACACTGCTGTACCCCAATACTGAATATCAACTGCAGCTTTGAAGTCAAGATATATCTGGTCACACTGTTAAGCTGCAGCAGGTATGGCTTGCAAAACTCCATTATTGACAAAGCATGTTCACAAAACCTGCTTCCCCAGGAAAACAACTATGTCTTGTCATAAAGACACTGGGAAGGGGAGAGGAACAGCTCAGGAAGCAATCTCATGAATATCTGTATACCTGACCCGCCTGCCTCTTGGTTTTCTGTATTTGCAACCTGAGGAAGACATTGTTGCCTAGTTCCCTTCAGTCAGATGAAGGTATTGTGCCTGTGCTTCTTTTCCTCAATACTCAAAGCTCAATTTTTATGTCTTTTTATGTAGGGCCTTTAGCCTCACTTCAAATTTATAGTGCTTTTGAAAAAAGTCAAACTTATGCTCTTACAGGCAATGCAAATTTTTGTTTCTAATGGCTAGAAATGGGAGTGCAGGAGAGAGTTGCCCTTTGTCCATACGATTGACTTCAAAGCAGCAGGAGGGAGACAATGTCAACGGCACTCGGGCACATCCTTCAGAAGTCACACCCACAGCTCAGCTCAGGACTGTGCCATTTAACTCGACTGCACGCTATCATGTTCAAACATGAGAGAATGTTGTAACCTAGACGAGTCTCCTATGTCCTCATAACTGCTTGGGATGTTATGACATAAAATCCGTTTTAGTTTTGGATGCCAACAGCATGATGCTTCAAGATAACACACTGGACCAAGCTGACCCACGGGCAGACCAGGACTAGAACTGCTGAGAGGACTGTCTCCTCACACAAAACTATTTTTAATGTTTCCTTTCACAATGGCTGAACGCATCAGCACCAGGATGTTCTGGCTTACACATTTTTTTTAAAAAAAAAAAAAAAAAAAAAGGAAGGCAGCTAAATTACCGTCTCAAACTACAGCCAGGCTTCTGAGGGTGTTCTGTGGGAACAGCCTCAAGCCAAAAGCACCACACATACCAGAACCAATGCAGCATTAAAATGGATGTCAGCTACTGCCTGCTTTCAACACCCGGCAAGGCTGGGGCTGCTCGGAGGACCAGGTCCACATGACAAAAATCGTGTGAAAAGTAACTGGCCAAGTAACCCCAGTAACTCTCACTGGTCACACAAACAGCGGATGGACACTGGTGACACCACCTGCCAGTCACACTGTGGGAGGTTCATTAGGAGAGAGCATCTGTGTGCAGATGTGCTCAGCAGGCTGGGCACAGCATCATGGA
>NW_009938911.1:34535-59438 GCF_000696875.1 Nestor notabilis | reverse complement strand
TGTTTAATTTCGGTGCCCTCTTCCCCTGCCGATCACGCAACTGGGAGCAGAAGGAAGGTTGAAGTTCTGAGGGTTTCCAGGTTTGACAGGACCCAGGGAGAAGCTGGAGCACTGACACAGCCTCCAGAGAGCAGCGTACTCCCCTGCCTTGGCCCTCTGGTAGCCCTGCCATCACAGACACCAATGCTAACTGATTTATCTGCATGAATCCAGTGCTACCTGATCTCACAAAATCTGCAGGGAAGGCATCTACAGGTACTGTACTGCCTCATTTTCTCTAGTCTCTCCCTAGTCACACCCATGGCACTAATCTAACTTCTCGTGCTAGCTAGAGCTTCCTACGGGTCATAAATCAACAGCATGAGGAGCAGTTGTCTGTATTCACGCAAGAATAAGGGTGAAGAAGCCAGTTACTTGTTCCAAGGGTTTCTGTCTGCAATGGTTGAAGATAAAACACAAACACATCTGGGAACAAAAAACTGCAGTGTTCAATTGCACAGGCAAAGCAAAACCTGGAAGGTGGTTTGTTGCTCTTTTTTTCTGTTTTTCTTTCTGGTAACGACTGCTTTCCACTTTCAATGAGCTTTTGAAAGTTAGACAGCAATGTTTTGCATGTGCCTTTCTGTCCCCCCACCCCAGACACACACACATGGCCTGCATGCTTAACCTTCTGGCATCTTGGCTGATGCACAGCTAGTATTACTTGGCTAGTTACTTTTCACATAGCTAGAGAGCAAAAGCAGTCAAGCTACATCACATTCACCCAGAAAACAAACAACAAAAAAACCTGCTATGTATTAAGCGTGGGACTTTTTGTTCCTATTTTCTTTTAAAGTCTCTTTTCTGCCAATAACCAGTATGCAGAACTCCTGTTTAGTAGCTACCTATGCAAAACAGCTTCCTTAGGGCTAAGTTCTTTCCTCCTACTGCTGTCTACCTGTTGAACTCTCTTCGGATGGAGTGCTCCTCCTGGAGAGGGGTGCAATAGCACATCCGCAGCGTATCAACAGGAGAAACTGCTGAGACCTCCAGGTTAGTGCCAGTCCAACCTGGCACCTCCTCATGACCTAATGCATGCAAACACACTGGCTCCTGCAAGTCCCAGAAGCAGGCCAGCCGTCTTTGCAATATAATATATGCTAATAAGGCAGGGTTTGCTGATGTGGATGCAGCACCACAGTGAAGGGGCTTTGCTATGTCTGGTGTCAACTCATGGGCTGCCCCCAGCTTGCAGTTCCTCCTGCAACGCACGTGCTTTTGCCATGCCCTAAAAGCCAGAGTGGAATCCATACCCACAGCAAGGAATGCGGTAATCCCTCCATGTTTTAGTTTTGCATATTTGAAAGGAAGCGGCCTGAGCTATTGAGCTATAAACAGGAAGACACCCTGACTGCACCTTTGACTTTTAGTCTGTAGGTCAAATATCACAGCCGCTGTGATAGCTCTCTGCATGCAATCATTAAGGAAAAAAGAAGAATCTGAAACCAAAGCAGCAGGTTCCAGAGTTCTCAAGAAGAGTCGCAACCTGTCGACAATACAGCCGGCAGGTTTGTTCCTTTGGCAGGTTAAGCAAGTTTCACTACATCAAGTCAAGGGTGGAGAGGAAAGAGATTACTAGAGCTACAGCCCAAGATAAGCGGGAAGATAAAGCTGAGCAGTACAAAGGATAGACACAATCTTCATCTCTATTTTACTTTGCAACATGGATGTCATTCTGCCTCAAGAAAACATTTATCACCCAACTTGGGTTGAACTGCAGCAGATGCCAAGTCACATCCACATCCACAACCTTTCTTTTAAAGTTAAACACTCCCTTCAACAAGGGTTCTTTTACTTAAAAAGTTTCCTAACTATAATTAAGGGGAGAAAGGGGGGAAGTATTTATGTTGCCTTATCCTCCTTTAGAAGAGTTTGCCTTGATTAGATCTTACATCTAACACTGAAAATGCTCGACCTCACTGTTTAGCCCGCCAAGATACAAGGAGAACAGGAACAAAGCTGTGCTTAGAAGTTATTTTCCCATTGTGACTATAACAACATATTTTGGCCTGACAACACTGGCATACTTTAAATACGAAAGGCAGGCTCATAAGTCAGCCTGGCTTTCAGCATCTTACAATGATAAAGGAAAACCATATGACACTCGTCAGTTAAATAAATAAATAAATAAATAAATAAATAAATATATAAACACTCAACACTGGAAGTGAGAATGTGGTGCAAAAAAAAGAAAGGCAAAATCAGTACATCCACAGAAATGCTCATATTCAGCTGCAGAAGCAAGTTACAGAAACCTGCCAGCAGCTCTGAAGTGACCACTGCTGCAGCTCAGAAGAGAGCCACAGCCACAGCAGATGAAACACGGCTTTTCTTCTTCCTAATTTAAATAAATGAATTGTGTCTCTGAGCCATCCTACAGAGCAACTCAAGAACTGCAGACATGCTGAGGAAGGTAGAGAGCCCTGAAACCTGAACTTTGTATGGTGGTTATTAGCCTTCCCAGCATGCATGCAAGTACACATACACTTGGACAGTACTGGGGGTGGAACACCAAAATGCAACCACAATACACAGGATGAAAGGAAGGAGATAAAACTTTGAGCTTAGTATTACGGAGGACTCTCTTGCACTAAGCATTAGCTAGCCTTGATTAACCTCTCAGAGAAGGTGTTGGAAGTCTATTTAAAATGAGACCAGACAGAGTCAGAAGAATTTGTGAAGAATAATCCTGAAGTTGAAAGATGAAATTAAGTATTTTCCAAACAAGGTCTAGTTCACCTCTGAACTGAACTCTTAGTAAGTTTAAGCGCTATGCAAAAATGCAGGTAACTTGCTACACGCTATGCTTTCTGCAGCACAGCTGTACGTGGAAAAGCTCTTCTCATAATCTCTTCCCTCCCCCTCACACAAGGAACTTCCCAGGTGAGCCAACAGGATCCAACTGCGTTACAACTCTATGCCAGTCAGCCCTCCCAACAAAAATCACATAGTCGCATTTTTCAAGGGCTGGACTGCCTGTCATTCCATCCTCCCCATGAGAATCACCTTCCGCTTCCCCTCTTCTGCCACAACTCTCCTCTCCCCGCTAAGAGTCACGTGAACAGGATGACTAAGATGACACTGCACAAGCATTTTCCCAGCTTCTTTCCTTACTTTTTCCCACTTTTTTAAAATCAGATGGGCAGAAAAAGTTTCCAGCCCCACACTGTGATGCAGAGCATGATTTCAGAAGGGTCACTATTCCACCAGAATAGTAGCAAGTGAATACTTTGCTACTTTACATCGAAGGAAAGACTTCTGTCATAATAAACCAATGCAGAACTGAAGTGCCTTACTCCTTTTTCTCTCCATGGATGGTGTTGGATCAGTGCCTAAGAGAAGTGACTCATAGGAGGGGGGGCGGAAAAAAGGGCATGTGTCCTACTGAAGTGACATGCAGCTCCTGCTGGTCACAACCCAGCCTTTACTGCATCTCCAAAAAGGGCTGCTGTATTTTCTTAATGCCAAGGGGATTTGCATGTTGATCATATAAGCTTTCTGGAGGTCTTGAAACAGGGCAGCCTACAGCTTCAATGCCAAAACCAGAACGTGGGCAGGTTTTGACTGGCTGGCTCAAGGCTAGCACAAGGAGTCAAAGCATCCTGAAAGAGGCAACTGCAAGAGGCAGCTGCTCCCATCTCTGGGTCCCAATGAATTATGAACAAAACCAGGAGCTCCTGCTTTGCATGCAGATAACCTGATCAGCGCCACTTTGGCTCTTGGAGAGGAAGCATCCCTCAGCATGCGTGGGAATCCCTCACCTCTTAATTCTGGGGAGAGAAACCACACCGTAGCTGCACCCCAGGTTTCCACGGCTGCTGACGTGCTCCACATCCCTAAGAGAAATGGCCTGCCTGGCTCAGAGGCCTGGGCAACAGGAAGGTATGGAACAAAGGGTGTATCTGCAGCCTCTGAGCAGGGTCCAGGGTTAAGCCTCTCCCTTATAACTATGGCAGCATAAGCGTTGCTGGCTTTCAGTCAAGAGAGGTTTATGCCAGGTAGGTCTGATTAGAAGGAGCAGCATGTCCAGAGGGGGAGCAGCAAGCAATTTCACTGAGGCCTGGCTGGGAAAGTCCCAGCATCTAAATCAAGATTAATTCTTGAGAGCAGGATCCAGTGTATGTATAAACACCCTCCTCCTCCCTCACATCTCCACGCCTGTGGAAACGCAGTGGGGAGGCCAATGAATCCAGGCATTATCAGCCCAGAGAGATCATCTGACAGTATCATGTTCAGGTTCTGGCTTCATATCGCACATATTATTCTAAGTTTCTCCACTTTACCACTAGATGTACCCTACACACTACTGTATTGCACAGGGCTGTTCCTCATGATTTCTGAACAGTTTGGTATCAAAATCAAGGGATGATCCTCACACATCTGATGCTTATCTAAAGACAAGGGAGCCACACATCCAACCATCCAGAGACTAAGGACAAAAAATTAGTGCTTTCCAGCCTTCATCTTATTAAAATATACTTTGTTTTCCCCCTCCAGCATAAAAGCGTTATTCAAGGTCACCAAGCTGGTCTGGGAATGACTGAGCTGATCAGATGCCCTACGTACAATTCAGCTGATCCAACTGCTTTCCCTCTTCCACTGTTTTCTTCCCCGAGATCTTTCGCTTATATTGCTATCTTCAAATAACAGTAAATAATCTCCAAATAATCAAAACGCCCCATGTTTTCAATAATTTACAGTAAAGAAAAAGCACATGTATCATTCAGAAGATGACCAAACATCAAAGTCTGCCTTGTCTAAGCTTCAATTTCATGCCACCATATCAGAACCAGCAAGAATGCAGGATGCATCCGAGACGAGTTGAAATCTGGACCATGACATTCTTCAGGCACCACAGAAAGAAAAATGGCTCACAGAGTAACGGAAGACAGCCTTCAGAATTACACTGATAATGAATGACTCTTTTCAGAGATTTCTGTGTCACATCATCTTTGTCACTGTTTTTGTTTCATTCTGCATAACAAATGTTACTTCAGCCCAAGTTTTCTAGAAATGCAGGAATACCCAGGGAGCTCATCTTTAAAGCTTCTGACATTTGACATGGTCTAGTGTGAGGTGTCTGCCCACAGCAGGGGGGTTGGAACTAAATGATCTTACAGTCCTTTCCAATCCTAACTATTCTATAATTCTATGACATGCATAGGAAGTAAATCCTAACCAAACAGAAAGAGAAGCAGCAGCATTTTTAAGCGCAATCATTTAATATACTGCTGCTAACTCCCTCCTTAACAGTCTCGTGAATATGACTGGAACTTAAGGCAAAAGTACAGTAACATTATACCCTTGGGTTAAAGAGTTTAGTCAGTTGTTTGTTAAAACATGTAGAGAATCTGTATTGACAATGTATTTCCACTGTTAATTACCAACATCACCCACTTAAGAGAGCAATCCACTCAGCTCTTGCCAGTTGTAATCACAGGAACCAGAAAGATGCAGGTAATTTAGCAAATCAAGACACAATCTGTACTTGGACAAGTTTCTGTTTGTCTTCTCTTCTTGGCTTGTTTAATATTTGCATCCTCAAAAAAACCCCAAAATGACCCAAAAAGCCCTCAGACAGGCACACACACTTCACAGCAAGTCAAGAGACATTCAAATACCAAAACCCCAACCGTGTGGGAAATGCCCTCTTACAACTGTGAAGCAGCATCAAAACAAATTTAAAGTACCACCAAATATTCTAGTGGTAACCAGTGTTGAACACTCACATGAGATAAACAAAACAAAGCTGAAGAGCAAGAAACCTCCATGGCTATGTTAGTAAGAAAGCCACTGCAATGAATGCAGTGAAAGAGCAGGGTGGGCTGAATGGGTCCCAGGAAGGATCAGATTGGGAAGCACTGACTCATTCTAGCCGCATGTCTGCAACCAGGCACAGCAGGAGATGCCCCAGCCAGTGCTGCCCATGGCACCCAGGCGCTGCAGCCCTGCCGGCGTAGTGGCATGGCTCACTATCCTCATGGAGGCCCCAAGGGTGATTAGCTCAGTCTACCAGGGCTAGCACAGCCCGGGTGAGCCTCTCTGCATAGCAGCATGCAGCAGCACGTGGGTGTAGCAGCCCCCTCGGTTTTCCCCTCGGGAATTGCTGCAGCTCAAGGTGCCACACAGATATGCCACAAGCATCCCCTCAAGTTCAGAGAGGGCTGCCGCGCTGTCTGTCTCCCTGGGCAATGAGCTTCTCCCTGCAAAGCAAGAATAGCCTTAGAGTGGGGCAGCAGACTGCATCGTTAGGATGACATGAGCATTATTATTTAGATCCACCAAGACTAACTGGCTGTGCTAAGGCTGCAAAAGCCACCTATGATTACACTTAAATGACACATTAGAAGTCCCTTGACAGTGCTACCAGGCCAGTCTGCAGAGTTAACCAGTGCCATGCAGCTGCCAATACATGATACCTAAGGATATACCATACGCACACATGCACACAAAACATTTTGTATTTTTATCCTAGAGTAAAATTTTGCTCTGCTGTGAATAATGGCAAGTTGTAAGCATGAGTGAGAGGAAAGATACTGATCTACGCATCCAAAAAGGGGGGGGTACCATTGCTGAATAATTACTCTATTCACATTTAAGCAACTACTTGCCATGCAGAATCAGCAAGTTCAAACAGGCAGAGATTGATACAACTGCATTCCCAGCTTGGCTTAAAGTTACTCCTGTTCTCTACCAGCAGCGCTGTCAGGACACCTCAAAGGAAAACAGGGAGACAAATATTTGCCTGATGATGCTGTGACAGGGAAGTGATTCAAACCATGCCTCCAAAGCAAAGCTTCCCAAATGACAGCAAAAGAAGGCATTCATTTGGAGTTTGCATCAGTCCTTGCATAAGGGAGAGCAAAACAAGAGGAAAATGCAGTGTGAGCCTCCCAGTATCACTTCACCCAGAGTTTGCATTAAATTCAGAGCTAAATTAACAACAATGTCAAATACTCCAAGGAGAATTCCAAGCCGTAAGAAACTCTTTCAAGAGAGAGAGTTTAAACAAGATCCTTCTGAGGCCCCTGCACTTCCTTAAGCTTGGAGACAAAATTTTGTTAGTAACAAAAGTATTAGCAGGAATAGGATTTTTAAAGGTGTACCAAATTCCTGGCCTGGGACATTCTGAACTGCCATTTTCCATCATTCTTTGGAAATTTGTGGTTTTCAGGCACATCCTCTAGTTATCATGGTATATAACCCTAGTCAATGACTTCTCTGCTCATTTTTCAGCAAACTTCATGTTTAAAGAAAACAAGTGGAGGACAATTAAAGCAGTTTTAAATCTTAGCATTGGGGAGGAGAGGAAGAGAAAATGAGAGAAAGGATGTCAGAAGGGGGAAAAGTTTTATCCTTGAGATAAAAAAGTTGAAAAAGTCCCAGGTACATCCTGCCTCCCCTCTAAAACCGCACCCCTTCACCAACCAAACAAACACAAGCCCCAACTACTTCCCAGAACCAGGCAAAGCCCTTATGCAGTTGCTTCCCTCTCACACTCCACTGTTGAGCAATCCTGATGGCACACAGCACAGAACAACTTGCTGCGTCACACAGCTCAAGGAAGAAAAAGTAGATGGCCACAGCAATGCTAGGGATGCTGTGCAGATGGAGCCAAATACCTCCCCTCCCTGGCACACACACATGCAAGCAAGGAAGCTGCACCAGATAAGAGAAGCACATCTTCGTTAAAGCAGGGTCTCCACATCAGCCCCATATCAGCAGCCACCAAGTGACTCGATGGGCAAGGAAGTAAGAGGTTATCACTGCACAACACACAAGTTGTGCAAACTTTTCCCAGCGCTGCACACGGCATCCTAGCAAAAGAGGTTTCACGTGCTCAGCCCATTTCCTGTCCTGTTCCTGAACATGTGGTCCTCCTTCCTCACCAGTGGTGATCTCACAGCATGCCCCCACTGAGCAGAGAAGCACTAGCAAAAGGTCTCACATCTTGTTACGTGTCTGTTTAGCCAAGCATAGTAGCTGGAAACAGAATTCCCTGCGTGACTTGCACTGCTTTACAGGAGTTTGGGAACTTTCGCCCCCAAGTGAGATTAATCTTGGTGCAGTCCATAAGCAACATGGATTGCCTTACTCTCTGTACTCTCACTTTGAGACTGTCAAGAAAAGACAACACGCTGAGGTGGCTGGTGTCAAAAGAGACACACACAAGTTATACACCTCCTCTGTTTTAAAACATCTTTCCACAAGAAGCACTGGAGAGCTGACACTGAGGATTTACCAAAAAATCACTGAGAGTGTTTAGAAAACTTCAGCTAAGAGAGCAGCATGAAGAACTCAGCATATCTATACATGCCCTCAAGAAACAAAAAGCAGTATTAGCATCTGGTGTGCTATTTACCAGTTGTATGATGGCACTACTACTTTTAGACCATGTCTTTGCCTAAGCTGTGTGCATTGAGCAAGTGAGCATCGTGGCTCAAAAACACGAGTGAAAGGCTCTGCTAAGCCCACACACCAGATTCCCCTCACTGTTCATTACTTTTTTTACGGCTAGAGACATTTTGCCAAATGCTGACAATCTGCTCTTAACAAATAAGCCTATTTTTAAAAGAGGGGAGAAAAGAAAGAGGAAAAAACCTGCTGACCCTGAGAGAGGGTACGTTCTGCAGTTTGCTGGTTTCAGCATGCTGAACTAGAACAGGTTGAACAGGTTAGGTACTGGGGGGAGAAAAGGTAAAGCTGGGAGACATACATTAAAGGTGGAACGACAGCTACCACGAATGTAGTTTGAGAAAGCCCTTTTCCTCATTCTCATGGGCTCTTGGCCCAGGAGTCTTTTCAAACAACAGGAGGAACAGAGTGAGCACATGTTCATCAGAGAAGCGATGCAGGTATTTCTGATGTGCATATACAACAGGCTGAGCAAAGATTACCTTAACATACAAACTCTCCCAGCAAACTTTCTCACCACCAGCATTTCCTACATGGAATCACCCAATCGAAGTACAAGCTGGAAGACAAACTCCCAACTGAAATGCCAGCAAAACATGTTACTTGTTAACCTTGAGAGCTAACATCTCTGCAAGAATCAACTTAATGTGGGGCTTATGGCAAAGGACTAAAAAGCACCTTGCCTCCCTACAAAGACTGCCTGGATTTCCTAGTGCTTGCTAAGCGAAGGCTTGTATTTATCTTGTAACTCTTCAAGGTGAGAAGGGGAGGTAACATCCTGGAGAATACTAGACTTTCAGAGGAGGTGATGTTCCTGAAAGGGTACTTCGGCAGAAGGATCAAGGTCTCGCACTGCCATGTGCTCTGGGACTAGAGTATAATCTGTCAAGTGGCTTGTGCTTATTTGAACTGTGACATGGGTAACAAAGCAGCACTAAGCTGTGCTCAATACGCTCTGTTATACAGAGATTTATGTTATTGCCCGTGAGGAGGGTGGTATTACTCTGCTGTGTCAGACCATCTTCCCCTCGGCACAAGTCGCATCAGAAACCTGAACGCAGTGAGAGCAGCGTGTCCCCTTTTTTCACCTGCAGAAAACCAAGACATAAAAACCCACCACCTTACAAGGTACAAGATCCAACTTAGCTGTTACTTAAAGGCAATGCATGCGAAATCTAGGACCAAAAAGCACACTGAAGTCTCTCTCATGTTTAGGTACTGAAGAGCTCTGGAGATGCAAGTATAATGTTCCTCATTGTGTACGCTTCGGTCCTCAAGAACAATGGAGCTAATTAAGGTCTGCGTATAAATCTTAACTCTGCACTTCCTTGCTTTGCTTGATTCTAATCAGATCTCAGCATTTGTGTTTTTGTGTTAACTTCCTTTGCTGTTCTTTAATGATAACTGAAGGGGGATACTGTCCAAGGCTACAAGCAGCATGTTACACATCTGAAATCATGGCATCTCCTTTCAGCTCTCACAGAGACACCGTGGCACAAGAGCTCCTTCAGAGTTTCTACCACTGAAAACATCTATGAAGGATTTTTTTGAGCACCATATTTATACATCATGTGAATTAAACAGAAGTTTATATAGTCTTTACAAAAAATGAGCAATCCACTCAGCAACAGTGAGACAGATGAAAGATTCTGCTTGGGACCACTAAAAAACTGTAGTCTTCTAATTCTCACCAAAGACACTAAGAAACAAGACTCTTGCTCCTATACTGTTGTTGGAAAAGCCTGACCTTTTCTTTCTTTCCTTTCTTCTTTCCTTCTTCCCCCCACCCCGATCTTCTTCAAAACATGGTGATCCCAGCAGAATACCAAACATTTACTCTGCCTTTGTCTGCTGATGGGAGACTAAAAAAACTTCCTCCACCTGTTTCCCCATCCTCATTTACAAAATGCATTACCGAAATGTAAGAAAGATTTTTAAATTGCAAAGAAAACCAAAATAGCTATCACATCTCACCTGTCTCCTACAACTACAGTCATCAATTACTAGAAGCAGAAATTAGTCCTTTGTGTTTGTGATCCCTGTTCAAGAATTAGGGCACTTGCATTAGCAGAAGCTTATCTTTCACTAGCATGCTGACAGTGGTTAAATCATCTCCCATGTATAAGGATTGAATTCGAAAGCCTGTAATACATCCTGCTACTTCATATTTAAGAGTATTGCCTACCAATTACTACGTTGAAATAAAAGCTCCTTAGGAAATGACCAGAGACACTTCTATTGTGCAAGACAACAAGACGAGGCCTTTTCACACGTGTGAAGTGTCAATCATTTTCAGCATGGAGAGTTTGTTTTCAGCTTCAAGATCTTACACGTTCAGTTTTTCAAAGCTATCCAATGTTCAACACCAGATTTCCATTTGGCCATCTTTAAAACAACTAGAAACCAAACCACGTTGTAGTAAGGCAGCTCTTCTCCTCTTCTGGAAGAAAAGCAGTTCATCATCACATTTGACTATGCTCTGCCTCCAAAAACTCCCATCTTAAGCAAATGCCAGACTGCACATGCTAGACTGCAGAGATCCTATTTGTACTTAGAGGCTGGGCATTGTTACTGCACTGCACCCTACAAAGCACACACAACCTACTGGAAGCAGGCCAATGCCATAACTAGCAGAGGAGCAATTCACAGGTGGAATGCAGTGAAAGGATGGATTCAGCCAGATTTTGAGGACACTGTGCCTACTGGGTATTTGCAAAGTCACAGGCAGCCTGTATGCATGCCTGCCGATGAAACACAGACCTGTCTTAAAGAGAGTGGGTAAATCATTGAAGCGTATGCATCTCAACCTCTATGCCTTTATCAGGATCCAACACTCCTCTTCCAGCCAGGACATTACAATCTCCTACAAGCGTACGCTTTTCATCTGCCAGTGAAGATGGCCAGTTAAAACATCAAAACTCACAGGTTACCCTCCAGCATGTGTGTTTTCCATCTTCCTCAAAAAACCCACTCAGCAACATATACACACTCATAAAGTGACGCTTAATAAACACTTAATTTGAACATCAGAATAGTACCATCCCCTGATAATAGAAACAGCTGTTTGTCTCTCTAAAGCAGATTAACAAGAGAAGTTTGGGAAAATTATCTAGCACTGAAAATGAGATTGGGAATGAAAGTGCCTTCTTAATTAAAAGAAGAAATACCTTCTTTGATAGGACCCTTTGTAAGCATGCTTCAAAGCATAGCTTCTGCGATCCAGATCTTCCAATTTGAGTTTCAAAGACTTCTGCATGTGGTTGTTGCATGTGGTGTTTTGCACGTGCCAAAAAAAAAAGAAAGAAGAAAAAAAAATCCCCAAACTTTGAGACCTGTTCCTGAGACAGTGCGTGAACAGCCCACAAGTACTCAAGTAGGATGTAAACAAAAAGCCCTTATGAAGAATTTTGCTAGGTATGGGGTAAGAAACGGAGAAAGAAGGTTGATGCCTGTGATGTTTTGGTTTCATATGAAATAGTTTTCATTACCTCACTTATATGGACAGCCTGGCAAACATCAGCACTGCAACTGCATTTACCAAACTGGGGAAACTGTGGCTGAAATACATATATTAGCCCCTCACTCTTTTCAGACTTGCCACAGGGCCTTTAATAGCTGCCCACAGGAAACTGGCAGGAAGGTCATTCCTCATCTCCCTTTGGCATTTATATCCTATAACGTTTTCAAGTTGCTTGGAGAGCATGTCTTTGGCAGGGAAGAAAATGTGATTTTAAAGTGATAGGCACAGACCATCCTCAGTCACAGGAATGGAAAAGGAGCTGTTGGCAAAGTCTCCTACCCCCAAAGGAAACCCTTCTGGAACAAGTGGAGGCATCGCCCTTCCCCCTGAAGCCTGCTTCATGTTCTGCTGGAATGCACCAGAGTAAGTCAAGCACAGTCTTTTCTCTGTCTCAAGGTCCCTTGCTAACACCTACAAACCACCACCACTACTAAAATCCACAGCAGCAGCCTAACTAACTCCTCTAACTGCATTTTGAGGAGATGCAGCAGTGGAGATGGAGTAAGAGGCTTGCATCCTCCTATTTGGTGGCAGTCTTGAGACCCAAAAGGCTCCTTGGGGCTGGCACTATTTGCAGACAAACTCCCTGGGGAACTACTGTGACAGTACAGATGGAAAAACTTTAGAAAGCCTTTAGTTATTGCAACCTATCACACACACTCCTTCCATATAGTTTATGCTCCTGCTGGAGAACTGAGAATATTAAACTTTAATTTTCTGTGACTGAGAGAAAGCCACACACAATGTCTGTGTCTCTACTGTGAAAGTGTAAGAATTAGCAATCCTAAAGTGCAGACTTTCTTATGTACTGATCATCACAGAACCTCTTGAACTCAAAATTACTATGATCTCCTTACTCCAAATTCCTACGAAACCCCAAGAAAACAGCCCCCCCAAATATCCAAATCAGTCCCTGATGCTAGAGAACATTTGCCGTTTCCAAGAACACTTGCTCATCCCAGTACTGGACAAAAAGAAATCTCTGTAAAAAATTCAGCATCATCTCCAGCTTTACTCCTCCTGAGCAACTCCTGTTCCTGACACCAGATGCCAATGGATACCCCATTACTGTGCTAGATTGCAACAACCCTCCCCAAACAGTAGAAGCAGCACTGATATGGAGGCAGTTAGCTTGACGGCGCATTCGGAAGAATGAGAAAATCAGCTTTTTGCTCTGGACATAGAGCACTCTCCAGAGAAGACCTTTACTCTCTCCAACTGCAACTACCCCCACAGGACGCTGAGGCCACTCCTGAGCAGTCTGGCAGCTGTAGGGATGTATTCTGGGATGCCCTGGGCTCTCGGTTCCCTGTTGAAAGTCCTGGCCAAGAGCCACCCTGGTTAGAAAAGGAAGCAGGTTTTAACCTTTTTTTCTGAATGGTGCTGCACAAGAGAACCTTCCCCCTCCACCCGTCTGCCCATTCAACTTGACTTGTTGACAAGGAGCCAAGGAGCACAACAAAAAGAAATTGGACTTTATGTGAGAGGCTATGAGTCACAAATGAAGTGTTGCATGTACTGTGGGAATCTGGAAAGGCAGCAACAGTTTCACAGGTGAAGAGTACGTGCAACACCCCAGCACAGCTAGACTAACTCAGAGAAGAGATGGGCAGAAAATAGCATTCTCATTCCACAAAGAATCTGGCTTCTGCAAGAAAGTTTTGCCATCATGAAAAAGAGCCACAAATAAGAACTCTGGAAGGGTTTTTTTTCCATTAATAAAGCAAGAGTGGAGAAAAATTACTTTCAATTGAGATGATGGGCACTTGAGAGTGTGTAGCAACATTGGTATTTTCTAACCCAAAAAAGCAACCAAACTTGTTTCCTTCCCTCTTCCGCTCAGCTGAATGTCTAATGACCTGGCTCCTATGAGGTGAAAAAATGCATCAGAAATTTCACCCTTTAATGGAACAACAATAAGCAGTCCTGAGGCACAATATTTCTCTGGGCCAAACCATTTCATTGCACTTTTCCCTCTAAAAGACCTTTTAAAAGTCTGGATTAAAAAAAATAGTATAGACAGTTAAACAGGAGCCAAAGCAATGCAGAGGGGTAGAAAAAGAAGAGAGGATGTGCCTAGCATGTGCCTACTTATCTTTCCCCCTGTTTAGACAGTGGCAGACTAACCTCTCTCACTCCTCTCCTATGCACTAAGTGTATGTGGTGGAAATGCAGCAATACTTGGGGGGCTCCTGCCCGACCTTCACAAAGTATGTTGATTCTTTACCAGCACATTCAAAACTTTCTGCTAAACCTAAACTTCTGCCTCTGACCCCACACTCTGTGCAATGCTCCAGAGATACCATCATGCTGGCTACCAGAAGCATGTCAGAAATCTTATTCTTTGCTGGTCTGGGCATATATGTCACTGCTGAGATACTGTAGAACAAAAATAGTGAACAATAAAGGAACTGTGCCCAAAAACAGAGAAAGACGGACTTGTCTTATCATCCAACTGGCACAGAACAGACATGGCACCACCACAAGCAAGGCCTGCAGGAGTTGCACACAAGGCAGGGCCTGGCAAGCAGGTCCTTGCTCCAGGATCTTGAGGCAGAAGCAGTTTTGAATGTGATGTGAGAAGCATTCAGCCACAGCACTGGCACACCATTGGACCTAATGCTGCAGCTAAGTTTGAGATGTCTATGAAAGAATTTACTTCACACCATCTAGAAATACCTGGTTTGGAAGATGGTATCTGGTGGGCAATATATGAACGTCTTCCTTGTGAGTGTGTCATAGCGCCAAATAACAAATTTCATTTCACTTTGCGTTTATCCTCATCTGCCTACTTGCACATTCATGCTTTCCACTTCAGCAACAGGATTCACTATTATATTCTGTTACAGCAACAGGAAAAGGTAATTTATTGCAAAAAAAATGGTGGCACAGTCCTGCCAACCCTAACCCTCCTCTAGCAAAACTAGCCCCTTTCAGTGTGCTCAGGATCTTGCTTATCTGGGGCCTGGGGCCACTTGCTGCAGTGCCACCAAGGTCACTAACAGGTTTCTTCAATGTCTCACCGAGCTGCTGTGGTGAGGGTCTACACAAGGAGGACTTTTAAAGAGCAGACAGGAATCTATTAGACGGAAAGAATAGGACAATTTCGCCTGCATCAACTTATGCTCTTCTTAGTGCAGACAGGAAATACAGCACTCCATCCTGGTAACTTCAAGCAACATCTCATTAGGAGAAAAGATTAAAACCAAACAATCTTCTCACCAGAAGGATCTGATAGGTACTTACTTCTTTTGGGCAAGTCACTGAGCCTGGCCATTCTGGCGAATTTGCTACTAAAGTACAGTAAGAGTTGCTGTATGGGGAAACCCACATAAGTGCAGGTGACTACATCAACATCTGATAGGCCTGCAGTCAAGTCGCAGGGGAAGCCGCCCTTTCCTGCTTCTGGGAGAGGACGAGGAGATGCATAGTGAGCAAAAAGCCAAAAAACCGTGCAAGGAGTCCTTCAGCAAGCAGTCTAGGCTGAGGACCTGGACGCAAGTGTCTGACTACCCCAGCGCCCCACCATTGGAATTCACCCTTGGATGCTGACAGCGGCATCAGCTGCAACTCAGCAGCCACCCTGCCATGCTCACGGCAGACAGAGAAATGACCCGGTCTGGCAAACGCAGCTTGCAACACCTCTGGTCAGATGAGTCAGACATGTGATTTATTCAGTGCCCAAGGCCAGTATCTCCTCTGAACATCTCTGTCTTTCCCTTCTCATTTTACATCTCTCTCTCCGATTCTCCCCAATTCCAATCAAGTAAAAGTTAAATAAATAAGGAATTCCAAAACTGCCTTCCCTCCTATTTCTCCTCTGTTTTCATGTAACTGTTTAAGCGGGACAGTATGATACAGAAAAGGTAAATATGCAAGCAGCTATTGCTTCCCTTGCACAGCATTACATTATCTTTCCTACTGGCACAGAAATTACCTTTTTCATTCCACCTATAACACACTGCTTGGAAAATGACTGGTAATAATCAAGGAAACAAGATTTCTTCCCTCCCACACAGAACCATCACTCTTGTCGTTTTGTTTATGAGTGATATTCCTTTCCCCCACCTGTCTTGCAGATTCTTTGTAGGCTGTAAACTCTTTGATATGGGGACTAAAGCTATGTGGGAATTCTCAAAGTCTTAATCAGCTCCAAGGTGTTCCACCCATGCAAATAAATGACTACTGAATCGGGGGGGGTGAGAGATGGGAAGGAACATCCATGTGATTGAACATTTTGTTTCCACAGTTGACAACTGTACATATTGCAACATCCCTATGAAGGAAACTACATGAAATACATTTGGAAACTTGGGTTACAGAGAATTTCCCAGATCCATAGTGCAGTAAATTGTCTACAGTACAAGCAAGTACTGATGTATGTATTTAGAAACAAGATCAGTTACTCCAAAAGGCATCTTCTTCATGACGGCACCTGGATACCTAACTATGTAAAACACAGCACCATCACAAATGTCCCAGTACAACCACTTTCACCCATGACTGTGAAGCTACAAAATGAGAAGCTTCTATATAGCTTGGCTATATATTTTTGTCCTCTGAGAAAAATGCATCCCATTTGTCAAAATAATAGTAATACTACTAATAAAACCACAAAAGCAATGCTTCTGGATATCTGCAGCAACCCTTGATAATATGTGAAGAGAGCTAGAAGACCTTTCTCAATTCTGACTTCCTTCCTCAACTTACTTAGAGTGCATGTGTGTGTGTGTGTATGTGATGCCATATTTGCAGATCACAGACTGTCCACATTTTCTGCCCAAGTAAGTGTCTTTAGTTAGCTTGCAAGTCCTTCCAAGGAAACAAGAGAGCCCCTATCCTGTAATTCTTTCCAAACTCCTGGGTCATGATCAGCACTCACCTGTGCATGTTTCCATTGGTGGTGAAGGACTGTCCACATACTGAACATTTATAAGGCCTTTCACCTGAGTGCACCAGCATGTGGCGATCAAGGGAGCTCGCTGAGCTCAGAGACTTTCCACAGATGCTGCAGGAATGGTCTGTCCCTCCAGTGTCAGTGTTATGCTAGAGAAAGCAACGATTTTTTTTCAATTGAATGCCCCTTCTGAAGTGCCAGTAAAATATTAGTGACAACATTTAAAAAGCAGCTTTACAGAGCCACTCAGCACACCACCTTATATTAAGGTGTGCTCACATATACCTCTCCTCCCCAGCCCTCCCTCCTCAACTCCACCCCCACCCTTCATTTTTAACTATTCAGTGCACCAGCATGAGCAGCTGTTTCATACAGCCTGCAATGCCTGCCACATGCATTTCTGTTGGGTGTGCAGCACAAGAGGCTAGAAAGAGACTCAGAAACAACCCATCAGACTAATGGTACCTTGGGATACTTTGAGCTGTGCAGTGGCTTGGGGATGGGTGAGTGTAAGGGGGAAAACGGAAAGAGAAAGTAATTACAAACTTCGTGGCAGAAGACAGACACTTAAAAACAAATACTCTTTAAAGATACTAATTTCAAACTGGCTGTGTAGGAAGAAAACAAAAGTAAACTGCTTCTGAGTGTACATGCAGACTTCTATGGCCAGAAGAATGTATTACAAGCCAAAATATGGCCATTAGCTGCTGTGCTATATTGCACCACTCTTTCTTACTTGAATTCATAGACTTGAAGATTTCTTCACAGATTTCTGACACAGAAAAGGCCAAACCTCCTTATTAGGCATGCATATATTTCAAGAGGAGTAAGAAAAGGCCTGTAGCTGACAAAAATGTGCATCAAGATTGTGAGGCAGAATTAAATGCTAGACCCTATGAAGGACTGAGAGCCCCTCCTACACTGAGATGATTTAAAAATTGTGTCTTCCTGCTTCTTCATTTGCATGATCAGCAAGGAGAGCTGTACTCAAACAAGGTAACAAAATAGGACTTGTGCCTCATGATGGAAGTGGTTTTCCGGATCCTTGGGATAGCTTACACTATAGAGAACAGGACATGCGTCCTTGTTTGAGCTAAGGTAGGGGTTAGTGTTGGGGAAGGAAAGGAAGTACCCACCTTGGGGTTCAGGTTGTGGGGGTTTTTTTAATAGAAAATACAAGGGGACGGCTAAAAGAAAAGCAAAACAATAAAGTTATACTACACAATAAAGCATTTCTGGTTTGCACATGAAGTTGGTTTTTACCACTGCAAAATGCATCCTGGCAAACCAAACACTCTTAGTAACAGTAAGAAATCAAGAGGTAGTACTCTGCATACCTGACGAATGTGCATAGTTAGCTGGTGCTGTGTAGTGCAAATCTTTTCACACAGAGGACAGGTATAGGAAGACTTCTCTTCTTTTGTTTCCTGAGAACAAAACAAAACAAAAAAATCAGGAGGAATATTGACATAAAAGAACTCAAATCTGTACTGCTGGGGATGGAAAAATGTCCTCCATTGTAAGTATAAAAGGCTACTGCTACTGCTAACAAAACAACTTACACGTGTATGTTTATCATCCTGCTACACCCCTCATGGAAGTTTCAGAAACTTCTGAATTTATAAATAGGGGCCATTTCAACTACTGCAGAAGTCCAGCAGCTGTTTTAACAGCACACGGATACTCAGCAGTAGCAGTTTAGGACAGGAAGTGAAGGCAATTATTGTGACCAGCTCAAACTGTCAGGAGGAATTTAGGTGAGCAGAAAGTAATCCCTGGAACACTGCCAGGATATGTGAGCAAATGCCACTAATCTTCCCAACAGATCTTTAATAAGCATAAATCTCAGGCACTTCGGGTTTTCCACCCCATCTCAACAGCAAGACACTAGCTCAGTGCCCTTCTCTAGGGGCTGTTTGTTCTGCTCCATGGCTGACTCAGAAGGAAGAGCAGCGTTTACTGAATCACCAGCACCATTTCCCTTAGCATCCTGTGTTTCTCCTGGAAGCATCCCATCCAGGCACACCAGCCAGGCCCAACCCTTCACAAGCTTGCAAGATGTGGTGAGATCATAGCGAGAAAGAGGTGACAATGCAGGAGTGTACGTGACTCAAAATGAACACATTATGAACCCGGTTATTCTCCACCCAGGTGAGAAGCAGGAGTAACCATCGTCAAACCACGAGTACAAACAATGAAGCCGGCTGAGAGCTCAGCCTGATTTAAGTATGCCCTTGAGACACCAAGCAAAGCCACCACTCTTTCAGCCAAGGATGAAATGGCACTCTCGCAGGAACCAAAGGCGTTTGCCTGAATTGTCCACAAGGATGGCTACTGCGTGACATAAAGGGTATTTTCACCACCTCACTAAGCAGCCCAGGCACAGCTTCTGCACCAATACCATTATATTAAAAGGTGCTGAAAATTAAGCCTCAGCTTTCTGTAGAATGGTGCAGACCTTCACCAGCTAGATAGATCCTGTTAACTGCCTGTTAACTACACTTCTGGTGACAAGAGAGTACAAAAACCATCTCTGCGTGAATGATGGGGAAGTATAATAATTATGCCAAAAGGACATGTTCTACTGAACCTCTTTGCTGGCTATTTTAAGTATCATCAGTAAAACCATGAAAACAAGCAAAAAAGGAAGCTTTAGCTCTTTAGTAGTAGCTCTTTAGCTGGGAGGGAATTGATGGGTATGCATGCATATCCGCATTTCCCCTCTCCTCACAACTTTTTTCCCTCTCTGCCATTCCAAAAGTCATCAACTCAGAAGCAACTATTTCCAGACTGTCACACACAAGCATTTGTGGTGAACACTGAGAATGACTAACCCAAGTCTCTGTGACAAATTATCTGGCATGTCTGGAGGAAAGATGCTGACACAGTGTTCTAGAAAGGATTTTTTAAGCCTCAAAAAAGCAATATCCCCTCCTACATGACTTGGGGAACCATTCTGCAGAGACTCCTATTAAAACCCAACGCTGTGTTTTCACACGTGGACATGGATGAAGAGGTATTTTCCCATTTTGCATGAAGCAAACAAAACTTGTGACTTCACTTCTAGAAGGACTGGGACTGGAACAATTAGGTTCTCCCACTCCTCCCTACCATTTCTCATGTACAACTTTTTCTAACCGTATTTCAGGGCTCTCCATCCTAAAGATAATCACTGTAGCCCATGCACACAGGCCAAGGCCTAATGTACTATTACTTGCAAAACATTAGAAAGCAAGGCTGCCATCATCAAGTTTGAACATCCCAAGAAAATTACAATTCATTATCTCAGTGCCCCCCATCCTGTTTATATGCTAACATATAATTTGTACACACTCATTCCATCTTATACAATTTCAGTTTTACTATATGCCACCTTTCTGTAGAGTAATGTTTAGCTCCAATTGCACTGCAACTCTGTTAAAGTTGGCTCAGGACAGAGAACAAACACACTGTGCCATGAGGAAAATCCCTGCAGCTGTGCTGACAGTTTAGATGGTGTTTAATCCCCAGGGTATTTCTGTGAAATTATCAACCTACTACTTTTATTATTTGCATGCGTGAGCACACACACACCCCCCCTTAACCAAGTGCTGCAGTTCTACATAGAATGCACTTGATTGTTTCAAAGCCTGCTTTCTAGACTGCCTGCTCTTCAAATCGGCAAATTAACAGAAGATAAAATAATTACTGGTTCACCTTGAAGCAAAGATCAGAAACACACTATAGCTCAGCTAGAGCTGATTAGTATTGAACCTGGGGTTTATTATTAACTAAAACCCAAACTTTCTCCAATGGTCACACAGGGTACATGCCGCATACCAAAACACAGCTCAAGCAAATCCAGGGTAGCTACAACAGGAATGCTGTTGACTGACCCAATCCAGACCAAAAGCTATTAGCATCCCTACTGTAAAAAAGCATCCCCACTCACAAATTTAAAACATAACACTCAGCTCCCCCACTGGAGCCAAGTTGGTGAAAACACACTTCCTGAACTGGAAGACAGAATTAGCAGCTAATTTGTTAGCTACTCTCCCTTCAGTAAGTCAAGCTGGCACAACTGCGCTGCATTCAACTGATGGCAAATGCTTTTGCAGTTGTGCATTAGGTCTGTTTGTTTTAATCCAGCTGAAAGAAAGCTGTTTATCACACTTTTTATTTTCTTTGAGAGCAAAGCAAATGAGAAGTTAAAGTGGATGCAGGTTGATGTGAGAACATGTTTATTAGACCATGGGTAGACTACAGCCAAGATAAAGTCAGCATTATAAAGAGAACCATAGACTTTGGGACAAAGGTTCAGGGCAAAATGTTTCACTGCCAACTCATGGGAAACAGCAGTCAGGCCCAGAAAACTAGCTAACTGTTATTATCCTTCAAATTATAATAAGGGGCACATTCTGACCAGAATCTGAGATCTGTGTTCTGCTACACAATGAAACAATCCAGTGCTTTCATTCTGCTATGCTGGAAGTGGAAATTCGCTGTATTAGAGCTTGCTAACCAGATTGATACCCACTTAATATTTCACATCTCACTTCTATTTTCTCAGCAGTGTAGCTATTTGCCCCTCTGGCGATAACGACCTTTCAGCCTAAAAACAAATAGGCTATTTACTATGTTTTCAATGTATTTGTTTATTTTTACACTGTAAGAATCCCTCTTAATCCTGTCACATTTACTCTCAAGCTTCCTTTGATTCGATGCCCATTGAAATATCAGGTGGAATAAAGGTCACTAACACTAATAAACTTCCCTGAAGCCAAACCACATGGTGTACTGGCGGACGGCTGTGTAACAGCACTGCTACTGAAACTAGTCTGAACTCCAGTGCCTCACTTCACACGATGAAATCAAGGAACTAGGGCAGCCCCTAAGTGGGAACACTGCAAATAAACGTTGAAGCCAGGTGTTAGACAATACAATCCCACACAGTTGCTCGTATACTGCCAGGCTCTTCGTTTAAGAATGTTCATTTATAGTTAATGGCTTTTAACTCCTTCCAAGAAAAAAAATCCAAGACAAGTCATAAGTCTGTCAACTGGGCAGCTACTCGGCAAGCTATTAATAAGCTACTATAGGAACATCACATGAGTCATGCCTCTCAACCTTTCTGGTCCCTGTTACATCTTGATTCATTTACGAATTTTCCATGCTTCACTGCTAGCTCTAAAATCAAATGGACACATGAATTTGGGGTATTTCTTGATAGGCTGCAGCACCTCCATTGGCAGCGGCTTGGCCCAGCGGGAGAGAAACATGGATATAAATAATCACAGCTTTAACTGACACAACTCTCTCCTTTCATTTGTTTAGATTAACACTGCTATCAACTAGTGCCATCAACTGGTAAATGGAAAAAAAAAAAGCTAAAAGCTACATGTATTTGCTCTGCAAGATTTGTACAAAGCATTCTGCAATAGCTCTTCATAGTTTTATTAACAAGGAAGGAAGGACACCTACACTATGCGCATGTGAAATGAGCGTCCTAATGGATGTTTCATTTCAGTACCACATTTAATCTTCCATGACTTGAATCTTCCCCAGGGACAGCCACACACCTCACAAGGGGTTCCACATGATGGCTGACCCAAGCCTCTGGCCCCACTGCTCTGCTCCTCTCCAACAATTTCTTTTTCTCGTTTCATGAAATAACTGGTCCCCCAACAGATGAAGTGAATGCAAAAGCCTGAAGAAAGGATGCCGCAGGGAAGAAGCAGCAATTCTTAGGTGGCTTTGCCACTGCATGATATGAGAGCTCATGCTCAAATGTTTTACGTGTGACTGCAAGCAAGCAGACCCCTTCGATTCCAGTTTTTTAAAGTTATGTTCTGGAGAGCCACCAGAAAATACACACTGAGGAGCAATGACAGAGGCAAGAAATACCCGTTGAGAAAGAAGGCAGCAAAACAGTCAAAGAACATAATTATATCTTACCACTTCCCATGCAGTTATTTGTCCCCCTTTTGCCACCCTTTTGGGTTTACAAGCCCTGCATTTGGGTTTACATACCTGGTTTCTCCTGCCAATCCGATTTGGTGCAGGAGACTTTGAGGGGGATTTGACATTTTGAGAGCTCCCGCCATTTTCAGCAATCTTCCCCACATTCATCACTGCTGACATCATGGCGTCAATGGAGGACAAGTCTGCTCCGTCCAAACTGTTTGGTGAGCTTGGTGATACCTGGTAGCTGCTTAAGCTTTCCAGCTGCTTCTCTGCAATTGAGAACACACATAGGACTTTCTAGGCCACCTAAAAAATAAACCAACCCAAACCCCTCCATCATTTTCAGCTGCCTGTGATTTGCATCACACTCTACTGGATCATCATGGAGCACAGGTGACAGCCCATAATAACTGTAATTCTTGTAATAGAAGTTTCTTGTATTGGAACGCATAAGACAAGACGTACATTACCTTCTCCTAGGACATGCACGTTATCCTCATTTTCAACGTTAATTCAGTATGGGGCTTATAGAGTGATAAACACCTTCACTGTAAAATGGTATTGTTCGTGGTATGTTGCGATCACCATGAACTAGTAGGGCAGTAGAGGTGAATGCACGCCCTGGCAAGCACAATTGTTCAAGCAAGCACTTATTTGAACAGAACTGCACAATTAAGGCATTAGCAACCCAGCGTAGGGTAATGGATCCTCCTTATAGCATCGCTTAATCCAGCTCTGTATATGGAGAACCAAAATAAAACATCAAATGCCCCGCCCAAATGCCTCTTTACTACCACAGCTGGCATTTATGTATATTTCTTTTCTTTTTGGTCTATGAAGCTGTGTTAGTCCATGAAGCGTATGTGCTACATCCACAATTAATGCCACATCTAAAGCTGTTCAGATTCAGACTTCTCCATCACACTCTGTATGTAGCGAGGATTCTACTAAATTCAAAATATACCTAAAATCTCATTTCTGGTTTCTCAACATACAGACATGTCAAACAAACAGGTAAGGCCTTCCACTTTCCTCTTTATGAGTTTGAAAAGGACAATGCTTTCAAACTGAACATTCCATTCCCCAAAAAGAAGTCTCCCAAACAAACAGGAACACCCTGTAAGTCTATTGCTCTGTCAACTCTGATGGAGAGCAAAAAATCTTAATGTGTGATGTGAGAAAGTCACTGAAACACAACAGGGTGTGAGGGTGAACAAGGAGGAATATGTTTGTGAACATTTGATCTCTGCATAGTACTGTCTTTGGAAGATAAGCTTGAGCATTATAAACAGGTGGTTTTTTGAGGCTAAGTAATGTGGTGCCAAGTTACTAGGAGCCAAGAAAATCTTAGTTTGGAAGTAATGGCAGTCGAGTATTCATGTGTCCATGCTTCTGCTAAGCTATTTTATACTTTTCAGACACATAAAGGTTAGGGATGGCTAAAGAAATGTATGCACCAGTGCTTCTGCTCAATGTATTTTATACACGTCACACAAATAAGGGGTATGGATGGGTAAGAAATGTTTATACAAGCCTTAATCAATGCCCTAATTTACACTGTCAAACAGAGCTAGTCAAACCAGTTACCTTCATTTTTATCCCCTGATTGACTGTGGCTCTCTCCTTGGTTGCTGGTCTCCTCACTTAGTGTAGTAGGTATAGTAGCGTCTGGCTCTTCAGCCTCTTCTTCAGCAGCACCCTCTAGCACTAAGTGAGAGAGAAGAGAAAAGCGAAAGGGAGTTAAGTTTTTCTGCAAGCCATTTTAGCAAAAATAAGACTACAGCCCTTTAGTTTGAAGGCTCCCCTGACTGCTAGGTAAGTCTCATGAAGCATGTAAACAGTACAAGCACAGCCTACTCCCACAAGTGGCCAGGCACTGGGCTGGTTGATGCTGCTGCCTCTGCCAGTGGCAAAACCTGGGCTAAGAAAGACAACGAAAGGAAACCCTTACTGGCTTGGTCCCCAGCATTCAGCCAGCAGAAAAAGGACGAGGGAGGCGAGAGAGCAAGCTAGCATATCACTGGTGGTCATGACATTTGGTTAAGAAGTTGGAAGAATATTCTGCAGCTAGAGAATTTAAGTAGTTCAG
>NW_009938911.1:32345-34504 GCF_000696875.1 Nestor notabilis | reverse complement strand
TCTTTCCCTCTTCTTGTCTTGGAGAACTAACATTTACTCCAATACATGAATTCATGCTGACCTTTTTCTTCCTTCTAGCACTGGTGAAATGACTACTGAGGTTTTTGGGGCCATTTGGCACATTCGTTGTACCCACTGCCCAAGGTTTCCAAATGAGTTGAAGACATAAGCAACCACCATATGTGCCGACAGAATTTCCTCACACCCTTTCTGAAACCACAAACTTATCATGCTATCGCTGGGGTTTCAGGAAGGATGCCTGATCTGGGAATCATGCTGGGGAATGACAGGGCAGTTAAACATCATTTTTAGAGGTGACGGGAATGATCAACCATGAGGAAGAGAGGAGTTCTCTGCCATGGCACCCACGGCAGTAGCCTCTGGAAAAGCGTATTTGTAATATGGAAAACTACTGATACATTTTTAATGGAGAAATACACCTTTATAACCTTACAAGTAAAATACTTATGGAAATGAACACACTGTGGACATTTCATCACCTCAGATTTACAAATCCAGCAAATTTAATACAGGTTTTCCTTTTTTTCAGAAAGCAGAGGCCATCAGCCTCAAACTGTGGTTAACTCAACAGGGTTTCTTCCTTTAAAAAAAAACATATTCTCAAGGATGACAGGCAAATCAATCACATAACACATCTTCAAATGCTGTTTGAACAGCATTTGCGAACAATAAATGACTACATCATCCCAACTACTGACTTTTTAAAGCACACAAGAAAAGGCAGACAAAGGGAGAGGGCTCAGCTTGTGTCAAGCAGCTCCTTATTTCACACAATGCCAGACAAAGCAGCAGAATCAAGCTTCCTATATTTAACCACTGACCCTCCTATGAGCAGCACTCAGATGACTTGACATAGAGGGCCAGCGCAGTCTGGAGACAAAACCTAGGACCCAACTAAGCCCAGGGTCTTAAGGCTCTGGATAACACCAGCTTCTTAACAAACACTGCTTTCATTCTGCATCATCTTCAAAAACAGGCAAAAAGACTGCTTTTATGCTACCCTGAACAACTCAAAGTAACTTCTCCCTAGTATTTTTTCTACTTTTTTTATGAAAAAACACTAGTGGTCCCTGTGACACAGAGATTTCTTGATCTAAGGCATCCTTCACTATTTTCTCCAGTAATTATGGGAGATGTTTATTTGTCTTTAATTTTTTTCCTTAGAAAGATCTATCTCATTCAAGAGCAACACAGACATTTCTTCTCTATCTCCCCCTACCTTGTACCTTTTTTTAGCCATTTATGTGGTAGCTGACTTAATTTTGAATAAACACCAGAGTTACTTTCAAGACTGGCGTAAATCTAAGTTGCTTGCTGTATCTGCTTAGTATCATCAAAAATAAGGACCAGTTTAAATTATTTGGTGGGATTTCTGCTGAAACAATGCAACTAAGTGCTTTAATAAAAACCCAACCAAACAAAACAACTCTTCTTTCCAAAGCAGACCTATTCATTCCTCTTTCAGTCAGTACCTAGGACATTAACGTCACCACTGATTCATCCAGGAAGAAAGTCTATTGTGCAACCGTGAAGACTCCTGTGTTGGCCAAAGTAGCTGAGGAGCTTCCCAGAGAACTAGAGTCAGAATTCCTAGTGCTGCATTTAGCAACAGTGAAAATGGGAACTGTTTATCACAGAGAAGAGGAAGGCATACATGCACACGTTAACAAACCTGCCCCCTGGTTTAGAAACACCTGCCAGCTTTCTCTGCTCTCCTTTCAGGAAGAAAACTATGTATTGCGCTATTACAGCCTTTCATATTTTCTATGAACCAACAGTTATTTTATAAGTATCTTCCTCCTAATGCAAACCAAGATGTATAGTCACAGATGGTTTTAAAACCATTTTCTGCACATCAAAAATCTCCTACTTTCAAAGCAGTCAAAAGCCTTAATGGGTGCTACTGTTGCATGCTCTTCTTTACATACATACTTTCTAATCTCTTGCATGAAGCAGACATGCACCACTGAAACAAAGACAACTACATGAACAGCACACACACCAATTTCAGAAGCGTAACTTTCTATTTGCAATAGGATATAGAAACAATAAGAATACTGGGCCAAATCACTCCTTCCTGTGGGAAAAACCCATGGCAGAGTGCCTTTAGGCAGGAACATACTGAGAGATTTCCCCTG
>NW_009938911.1:26856-32314 GCF_000696875.1 Nestor notabilis | reverse complement strand
GAGTTCCCCCCCACAGTTCCCCCCCCCCCCCCCCCGTTTAAATAAATGCATCACTAAGGACTGGGAAGTGGGTTTTTTTCCCATAGCACCTAAGAAACTCAGGGAATCAAACAGGCAGCAACCAACACGGATGCCATCTGCCATACTGCCTTCAGGACTGCAAGCCTTCTCAGCTCACACCAAATGTCCCTGCTTGGAGGTCGTGCTGATGGAGCCTTCTTCCTCCCTCTCCCCAAAAGAAAACAAAGACCTCCAGGAAAGAGGACAAAGAGGAAATAAGCTGGCAAACAGTGCAGCCTCAGGTTGCATTCAACACTGGACCAAAGCCTCTAGGAAACAGGGAAGTAGTCACAAGCATTCAAGTCATCTTCTACTTTGAAGAAACCCCCCAGTGACACAGTCATCCTCTGTGAAAAGGAGGAAAAGCAGAGAGCGAGCGACAGAGCAAGAGCACTAGTATATGTCAAGGGGGGGATGACACATAAATGACAGGAACAAACAAAACAATGCAGCAGCCCTATTTTCACTGCCAACACCAAGAGACCTAGCTCTTCTGCAGGAAGGCATCTCCTCTACCTGATGATGCTGAAACTATGAAACTGGGGCAATTTCGATCCCGCAGAGAAACCTGAAGGGCTTTAGCTCCTGTTTCTGACAGAGGCCCCTTCCTGATGCCCCACATAACCAGCTAATGGGAGAGTCACTGAGAAAGCAGAGAGCTAAAACAAGAAAAAAAAGCCTTGTTGCTTCCCATTCAGTCTGTACAGGAAGACACTTGCTAGACCTATTTCCTCCTTTGGGGTAAAGCGCGACTCCACTGAATGTCAAAGCTGAGCCCATCCACAGTTACTTCCCCCCCTTCACTTATGTGTAATTATTTGTATTTAATTTTCTTGTTTTAAGACCACTCTCAACAGTTATAGCTGCTTCTCCTTCTGATGAGCAGCATCACGGATGAAGCAAAAAGGAAGAACACTGGCCACAGGGGAAGCAAGAAGAAAGAAGAAATGATGAGTCTTCAGAGTCACAGTCACTTGATTTGCTGCTGAGAGGCGGCTACACAAGCACAGAGCAGCACGTCCTGGCCCCTGGGAGCTGGTACAAGTCTCTGCTCCAGATTGCTCCACTGTCTTTGCACATGAGCTCTCCCTTTGGAATAGATAGGAAGAAACACACAATACAAGCAAGGAGGGGAAAAACCTGATGTGTAGCACAAAGCTGCTCATTGTTCTGCCTTCCGAAAAAAATCCACATTAGCGTTAAAGTAGAAGCCATGCACTAATTGGGCCAGGGAAAGATTAACACTCTCAGCCAAATACTTTTATTGGTTTCATTAAACATGCCGTAGTACGTACTGCAGAACACGGGGGAGGGAGGAGGAACAGGGGAAACAAATGACAGTTTTAGGAATGTGCACCCCCACACACATGCATTTCAAACCACTTTTTCCCGTGAGGCCCAAACAGGAATCCTGAGCTGCCTTCATCATTTCCATCTTAGCAACGCTATTAGCTTATTCAAGGCTTTCCCACTGTTGGGTTGTTGGGTTGTTTTTTTTTTTAAGTGGCAGAAAAAAAACCCCAAGGATCGTTTAAATGAAGGCCAGACCTTCTAGTATACAAATTTAGATGAGAACAGAACTTCAAAGAGAGATATCGCATTTGAATAAACAAACTTTACCGTTTATTACCCTTGAGATTGTAATACCTAAGGATTGCTACACCGCACTCCAAACCATTTCTGATGCACTAGTTTCCTACTAAGCTTCTACACAGAGATTTTACTCCCAGAGCACATGGTGCTAAGCACAAAGGGTCACTCCCAAGAGATGCGCACGACCACCCGCACTACATTTTGAACGTCATTTTGCATCAAAGCTGGCAGGAAGGAAAGCGGGTGAGAAGGCACCGTGTGGGAAGAAAAAAGGGTTAACACTAATCAAAGCACCGCCTCAAGGCAAAGAAAAATGTTTTCCCGACTGACCTTTTTAATACCATCCCTGCCCTTGCTATGGTAGTGCTGGTGCTGACTCGGCACCCCAGTGGCAGAGAATTATACTGGCAGCGTCACCTCACTGTCATCACTGCTGGAGCACCAGTAGAGAGCAAGCAGCCTATGGGGAAAGGAGGGCAAACATAAAAGGAAAGACAGTTGCTCAGGAGTATCTGGTGGTTGTTCGGTAAAAGCTAAGAATGTCACCGCTAAGGTTTTGAACGTGTACCTGTAACTAATGTTTTCCTCTAGGGAAAAACAAAACAAAAGAAAGATAACAACCAAAAGGAGCAACGCCTCTTGAAAGGTGCCCTCCAAGCACCAGAAGACAGACTGCTCCTCCTGCTATGAACTGCCCGAGCTATCAGTGATACAACTGTTTTATCTGTGCTAGCGCATATGTAATAGTCTGCTTTCTAAAATAACCCTATGCATCCACAACATCCATACGCCTTTTAATACCTAGCATGTACATAGACAAACACACCCAGACACAGACTAAACAAGCGAAGCCCATGCTCATGGCCATGCCCTAAAGCTGAGCTAGGGACCACTTTCTGTTTTGGGACTGGGGCAGGGGAAGAAGCACCAAACAAGAACAAGACAACTCCTATATTTCCAAATTATTCTGTATACTGTTGGTACAACATCTAACAGTTAGGCTACATTTTAAATATTCAAACATATTTACTCCTCCTGTTTTATTTCCTTGACTGCATGCTGGGATCTGTGTGTGCATTTGGGTTTTATGTAGGTTTTGAATATCACCTCCTGATGACTTATGGACCATTAATGGTCCTCAGGACTTTGGTTCAGATGACCAAAAGTATCTCTCTATAAAGCATACCAGAATTTGAACTTTGTTAATGCGATAAGCAAACGACAACTCTGAATCACCACAATACTCTGGTATTACATTGATGTAATACACTGGAAACAAGGGCAAACAATGTAACAGTGAGATGCCATACAGGCAGGGGTTTCCTGCATGACTTTCACTTACATGGTCCAACTGGTTTACAGCAATGCACAGAGTCACCAAGCAGCTTTAACATAAAATGCATTTGTACCTATCTTCTGGGCCCTGCGCTCAGTGTGCTAACTTGAACATGGTACCCACGTTTGCTCCTTTCACAAGCAGTGCGCTGTGGGAACAGCCTGTGGTCTTGCTAGGCTAGAAAGGAGAACTGAGGCACATGCTGCTCCAGCACTGAGCGAAAGCAAAACCCAACGGCCCCCACGCTCCCAACAGGAAAGCCCAGGTCTCCACCATTACACTTGGCAGAGGGTTTGATCCGAGCTCCTGATCAGCACTGCCAAAACCTGCAGCCACATTTAGGCTCAACAGCTGCTGATGAACTCTGCAATTTTTCTAACACCTCAGCCCTCCTCCCCCCTCAACCAAAGAATTATCTACAGGCTGTTCCTCATCCTCACATCAGCTTGTGGATGAGCACTTGGCCCACCAGGAAGCCTCTGTCACCAAACTGCAGTCAGCTGTGAGAGCTTCTTCAAGCAAAAAGGATACTGAGATTTGAAGACAGCTTAACAAACCTGGGGCTACGAGCACCGCTTTAAGACAGGCAAAAAAAACAGAGTCAGGGTAACAGCAGAGTAGAACAAGTGGCTGTAAGCAGACATCCCTGCACTGCTTCCCATGCAGGCAACTGCAAACACCCCTCCATCCCCATCCAGCCACTGTCAGGAGGCCAGTGGGGAGGGGGCCTGGATCTCCCCCGTCACCAGGCACCCCAGCAATGCAGTGCCAAGAGAGGACAGGATGGGCCTTGGGCCTTACCGGGCACATCCCCTCCCCTGTGCCCTCCCCGCCGGCTGAGGAGGGACACAAAAGCAATACTGTCTGTCCTTATAAGCTCTGCTTTGCATGTGTTCAGGGAGCAGGGACAGCTGTGCGGACGGCTCGCAGAGTTCCAGGAAGTCGATGTGTTTCTTGGCTTTGACTCCAGTTTATTTGCCTTAGATGAAGTGGCGACCCGAGAAAGTCCCTTTGCGTCCCCCCTGAGCTGGCACTGGCCACAGCTCATTGGGACAGGGCCCGGGGTTTCTCTCCACACCCATCAGCCTTCCCCAATCCAGCCGCCACATCTCTCCCTGGGGCCAGGGCTGGCTCACTCCCCACCTGGCAAGGGGACAGCCCTGGGACACAGCGTGGGAGAGAGTGGGAGCCCGGAGCAGAGCCAGGACCAGAGGGAGCAGGCCCTGAAGGCTCTTCCCTTGGCAGGCAGGATGGAGGTGTCTTGGGAAGGTGGGAATGGGTCAGGCAAGCGGCATCACACTGCTGGCCAAAACCACAGCTGCCCACATGGCCCTGACGGAGCCAAGGACAAGGGGAGAGAGCAGAGGGACAGAGGGAAGCCAAAGTGAGGGCCACCTCTATCACGCATGTCTCCCTGCAGAACAAGCCGAGGAAGGGGAGGCGTGCCTGCCTGAGGGGAGCCCCAGCCCACAACACAAAACCTCATCTGCTGGTGCTGCTGCCTCAGATCAGCGAGAGGGGGTGAGAGATGCAGAATGAGGAAACAATCTAAAACGTAGCTCTGTGGGTTTGGGTTTGTTTGGTGTTTTGGGTTTTGCTGGGGTTTTGGTTTTTTTTCCTTTTTGCTTTGCCCTGCCAAACCCAGTTAACTTAAAACCCTGAGGGGGGGAAGCTGTAGCTTGACATCCCATCACCTACATGGCTAAGCAAGCGCTGTGCTGGGGGAACCAGATACTTGTCCAAAAGCCTGAGGGGTGAGCTGGATGGATTGCACTTGGGAAAGCCAGATGGAAAACATTTCTGAGTAACAGAGAAGAAAAGCGACCTCCCCTCCAAACAGTCTGAATTACAGCACCCCCCGGCTCCCCTGGAGGAGAGGCTGCAGGGACATGGGGCGGGCAAAGCGGGACACTGGGCTCGGCTGTGTAGCTGTGACGGAGATCCCTGACAATATATGGCCAGTCTAAACCACGGGATATCTTGTCCTTTTAAGGTGGGCCAAGAGCAAGCATCTGTGCAGCAGCAGCAGTACAGCCCCAGTCTGCCATCAATAGCCCCTGGTGTCACTGAAAAAACAGGGGCTTCTGTGCCATACCAACTGGCTGTGCAGATGCCCAGGCACCCACCCCAAGAGGATACAATCCATCCGGTTGTTCCTCTGCACAGCATCATGGAAACAAGAAGGAACAGTAGTAACCAGAGGAAGAAAAGCCACGAAACCATGCGGCTGGGCTGCTCTGCTTGCTGGCAATTGGTGCCTGCAGCTGTCGGGGTTTTTTCTGTCCCTGTCCTCATCCCCTTCCCTGCCCCTCGCCCTGATGGCCAGCAGCTTAGCCAAGAGCAGCTTTGAACCCAGGACTCAAAGTGCAGGTTTAAAGCGAGTCTCTGGTGGGAGAAACAAGCAAACATTTCACCCCCCTCACGCTTGCTCTTCACGTGTAGCCAGAGCTCTCTGTGTGCAGCAGGATG
>NW_009938911.1:4238-26818 GCF_000696875.1 Nestor notabilis | reverse complement strand
ATTAGAGGCAGGACAAATCAAGCCGAGGAAGATACAGAAAATCTCCTGTGCTAGTGCCCTGCTTCTTGTGCGGCACCCTGGTTGAAATCCTCTTCCTCCAGTATGGATTTAGAGAGAGCTTCACAGAGGGCCTGAATGTACAGGCAATATTACAAAACCAGTTCTGGAAACAGGGTAATCTAAACCAAAGAAAAGACTCTTTCCTTTTGGAGTAGCTATGTCCCACATGGTGTTTTCACCACTGTAACTGCACCCACATGCTAGCAAATTTCCTTGCACAGGCAAACCCAAGGGGGAGAGCATTGGGTCGCTTACCACAGAGCCCCCAACACGTCCTTTACGTTCTAATTGTGCTGTCTTTGCAGGAGGTGCCAGTGCACTCTGTGCTTGGAGCCTGTACCAGGTAGCATGACAAAGCACTTTACACCTTGCAAGATAATGTAGTAAAATGATGCACAGCTTCAGAAAAGAGTAGAAATTACAGGGATTAAAACTCATTTCCTGGTGGTAGTGTTGTCAACCATCATGATTCTATCATGAGCCCTGTAAAAATCTGATGGTGTTACATTACTGCACCAAAATCTCAAACTTTTTTTTTTTTTTTTAAACTAAAACTTCTAGATTTCAATGTTGTGGAGAAAGGACAGAAACATTCCATGCTCAACAAAATACAAAAAGCAAATGGAAGTGAACAGATTAATTTGAAAGCCTCCGGTTTTTAAGGATAATCATCATCTCAGATGCTCAACCTGTAATTTCTTAACACACACCAATAGCAAGACAGAGTGTCCCATTTTTATGCAGCATGTTTTGTACCCTGGAACATGTAACTTCCAAAACCAAAATGGCTTTTTTCATTTTTTAAAGAGGGAAAAGAATTGCTGCATCTCGGCACATTTCTAGTGTTTTATTTAAAAGCCAGCACAGCTGCACTTTAATGCTACTTAAAGATGAGAACCTCCACCAAATTACCAAACTCATTTTAAGCAGAAGGAGATTCAACATCCAAATATTTTGCAGAGAGAACGATTCAAGAGTTTGCAGCTCTTCTCACTGCTGTTTTCCAGGGAGCATGACTTGCTGACAGGATTAACTACTGCCAGGCTCACGAAGCTGGGAGACAGCTGCCACATGGCAGCCATTTATTACAAAGCTCCACTCCTCTAAAGTTAGGAAAGAGGCAGACTATTTCATCTGTGTTATCAGCAGGGTTCCTCTGCTCCACAGGCTTTAGTGACTAGGCTTTTTCTAAACAAACACCTCCTTTTTTCCCCCACCTTGTTAACATCATTATCTTCCTGTCTTCTGTTTCTGGTCAGCACAGGAACTATTCCCCCTATTGCACTCCCCAAACAAAACAGCAACAAAAATCTATAACCAAGACAATTTAAAACATTCAGAAACACACATACCCCCCAAAATAGATTTTTTTAGTTAGTTTTAGCTTGAAATTTTAAGAGGGGAAACCACATGCCACAGGGAGGAAAGACAGTTGTGTTGGAGCAAAGGGATTCAGAAGCATGCTCTCCCATCCACCCCTGGAGGCATTTGTGATGCCAGCCTTCACCTGCAATATCCAAAGCAGCTACACAGCTTTTTCATGAACAAGGTAACCTGGAGCAATTCTTCCTAGCTTATATGTCCACACCAGGCAGACTCACTGCAGACCCACAAGCCAAAGCCAATCCCTGCCCTGCACCTTATGAGGCACAAACAGGTCTCAAGTCAACCACCTCCTATAGTCTGCTAAGGACCAGAAAGAGATATACACCATCTACATCATCTCCATGTGATATTAAGCAGAGATGACCACCGGTTGCTGTTCTCCTCTCATTTTGAACCAGAGTTAGAAGATACAAGCTAGCTGTTTAATTTTACCCGGGGTATTATCTACCTGCCTGCTATAGATACCAGAGTACCACAACTCACTCAAACTGAGGCTTACTGCTTCCTCTAGGTAAAGGGAGAACTCTGCCTTAGAAAAACATCTCTCTCCCATCACTGATGATCAAGTTGCCACAGCCTTGTGAGCACACCCACTGGCTTATACCAGCTGGACATGTAGCCTTCAGGGTTGTTTGCAGAGTTCTAAGTTCTGAAATACAAAGTTCTTTCTTGGTTTAGTTAGGTAAATTAATTACAGCAGCAGATGGTACTGGCAAGCCTCTCCAAGTTGAGATCCTCACAGGAAAGCCACTGGGAAAAATTTAAACAGAAATGCTACTTGCCCATAGTATTCTTCAGTATGAGGTTTCTTTCTATTCTGAAGAACACACAGCGAAACTAACCTGTGGGAGGTGCTTCCTGCACACTTGACAGAATGAAACAGCATCTGTTAGTTTTCATAGACTGCAACACGCACGCAAAAAGAAGGGGCACAGGGATCCAGTCCGGCAATTTCTTATGGAATTCAGAAGTGCCTCAGCATTATCAGATAAGAAGCAGCAGCTTCAGAAATGACGTATCTATCTGACTTCATAAAAAGATGTATTTTCAAAACAAGAACTGCATACACACACACACACACGAATTTCCCCTCCATCCACAACCACATCCAGCTGCTGACCTTCCATGTTTCTTGTAGTATAGCCTTTGCTCTGGGACTTTAAAGCCTAGTAGGCATTTCTAAAGGATTTTACAAAGTACACAGGCCCAGCCTTGTAAAAGCGCATGAGGAATCCACAGAGGTCATCGTGGAGCTTAGACAGTCTGCAAACAGCATAATCCACATGCTAGGGAGGTAAGGAATGACCAAAGTCAGGCAGATAGGCCTGAAGACTTCTGCAGTGACTGGCTCCTCCAACAATGCTGTAAACCCTGGAGGAAATGCCTGCTGATCTTCAAAGCCCATCAGTAGGAACAGCCTTAAGTTTCCTGAACATGAGCATTCTGGTTGTGAGGCCACAATCCTCTTACGCACACAGAGAAAAATACAAAAACAAAGCAAACAACAAAAAGAAAAATACAATCCACTAATGTTAATAACTGTAAATAACCAGTGAGACTGACCCTCTACTCTGCAACGAGCTGTCGGATCCATCCAGCAAAGTTTTGATGCTCTTCGGCACAACGGATCAAGCAGCAGCTTACAATCTCTGCAGCTTTCCTTTTCCTAGTCCAGGCAGTACTCCACACGTGTAGACTCCTGGAACTCAATACTCAGTTGTTCGGACTGGGAAGGGATGCTACAGCCCGTAGCCGTACAAGGTGTCCACCGTAACTATATCAAGACCATTGCAGCGTGTGCTGCACTGCCGGCAGAATTTTAGGTACAGCCTTCAGTCGCCTGACAGGCTGCACAGGCGACCATGAGTAAAGGGGAGTCTGGACACCTGCACGCTGCAAAGAATTGCAGGAAGTTTATTTCAGGAACGCTGGGGAAAAAAAAAACAACAAAAAAACAAAACAGACAAAATTGTGAACAGGTTTCTTCAGTAAATGAAGTTTCAAGTTGCTACTTCTCCAGCCAAAAACCTCTGCTGCTAGTCCAAAACCACCCTCCTCTTCCAAAGAAACAATTCCACCGCTAGCACTTCACACACTGCCGTCAAACACATGATACAGACAATTCTTCCCACAATTCACATATGAAAAGGCAAACTCGTTTCCTTCTGCTGACTCTCATTGACATGTAATATACCATAAAGTTAGCCTGAAACAAGCTCGTATGAATTATGCATAGGTTCAACCCAATCTTGGGTAAAACATTAGTTGCAAGTTGCACAGAGAAAAATGAATGACAACAAAAAAAAAAAAAATCAACCAAGTGGCCTGTGCACCCACACACCCCCCCCCAGTTTCTGCAGCAGGACAGCGAAAGTTTGCCAGTGGGACCTTGACTAATCACTTTCATATATGCCCACACAGAGAAGCAATATTGAAGTATCATAATCAGACCTATGATACTGAAATTCATGTTCTTTCGAGGAGTGATGTTTCCACATGAACATTTTCTCAGTCATATATACATACACACACCTACACAGACACTTTCTTTTAATCCTAAAAATTAAATCACCTTACTTTACAGTTTTAAGCCAGTAAATACAAGATATGCGTATATATACACACATATATGTGTATATATTTTATATATACATATTTACATTAATCTTGCTGAGGTCATGTAGAATCTACTCTATGACCAGAGGTGAACAAGACTTGAAGTGTTTTAAAAGACCCACAAAAGGAAAAACAATTAAAAATAAAAAAAGAGTATGTTATTGGTTTTTTATTAGGTTGCAGTCCTTTAAAGAAACAAACTATTTTTACCCAACTGAGAGATTCCATCTTCCAAACTTCATATAAAAAATTACGTTCATTCAGAGCAGAAGGAAAGGAAAAAAGAAACCCTTTACACCAGAACTCATACTTTTACTCAGGTACTAAACAGCAGGAGTTATCTTCCACTTCCAGTTCAGACATTACTGTTTTGTAGCAAGTTTTATATGCCTTATGGAGCTCAACCATTCAATATAAAGAGATTCAAGAGAAGAATTCAAGAAATAGGTAGCCATCTCACTTGTAGAGCAGACAAGCATGTATTTGAATGAGTTAAAACACGAAACAAAAAGGAAAAAGCAAGCAAAGCCACCAGCTAAATAAATTATTTCTCACTGTAAGGTGAAAACTTTTCTTAATCTACCCACTCATTTCACACATGGTAATGTGCAACTACCATTCCACCAAAAATTAGAAGAGTTACCACCAGATTTGTTTCACTCATTCCTTCATCTAGACTTCAGATGAGGTTTCTGAAGGTCAAAGATTTCGCCATCCCTACTTACTGGCAGCTTAAGACAGAAACTGGCCTCTTCCTCAACTATTAGGGTCTGGCATGCCACGAAGGCTATGGAGGTAGGCACTTTCATAAACAGAAATGGCAGCAACACCACGTTCAATATATTTCACACCAAACTTGAAACGTTATTCAATACAGATTTGACATAAAAAATATGAAAGGTGACAAATTCAGAGGTTTCTCAGCAAATACACCCCCTTAGAACTTCCTGAAATCTCTAAACATGGATAATTTCTGAAGTAATGAGGGCTTTAAAATAGCAGTAAGCAAGCTCCCTGAAGGGTGGGGTAATTGGGAGGGTTATCACACCTCTGGGGGAAGTCACAGGCTCTATCTTGGCAGTGTTCCATTCCTTCATATACCCAGGGGACTGATTAGTTCATGATAAGCAATTAGGCACCCTAGGGAGGACGGTTAACCGTCTTACGAAAACAAAAAGGCTGCACAAATGTAAGTCTCGCTAGATTAAAGAAACACTATCTGCAGAACAGCAAATTTGTGTTTGTTCCCTTCTACTGGAACTAGCAAATATTACATTTTGCCTACATATGGCACACACAGATCTCAGAAATCCTAAATTTGAGCACGTACTTGCTGCTAAATTGGTAACAAATGCTCTGAAGCATTTTCTTTCCCAAGACACCAGTGTGGTGATGCAGGAAAAAAGGAGGAGGGACAGACAGGAGGAATACAGTAAATAATGATTAGATGACTGGAGCTAGCAATCTCGTTCATTTAAATCCTCTTCCTCATTGTTAAAACAGTCCCTAACCAAGGGACCAGCTGCAGAAAGGGGGACCTGGAAAGGCTATTTATGGCTGAAAGCTGGTTGCATCTCATCACACAACTCCCAGTCAGCAGCAGCCCCACCATTACACACCCTGCTCCTAAAAAAGTTCTGGGAAGACTCCTGCCAGCTGCGAGGCTTGCAGAGAGGCACCTATGCCTATCACAGTAGTACCCATGTTAAACATTTATCTCTGGTGAAGCAGAGAGATGAATTCACCTTTTGCCTGCCAACTGATGTAAAAGCTCCAGAACTGCCGATGGTGCTGTTTCTGACTAACATCAGGCCCAATGTATTTCAAAGTACTTCGATGGCTTAAAATATGAAGGAATGCTTTTCAGTTAGACGACCCCCTGTTCTTTTCTGTCCTTTTATCTTTTCTTAACAGTTTGCCATCCAGTGATAGGAGGGAACCCCAGCTGCATAGCCTGAGCTTTTATCTTCTGCTGACCATGCAACAACACAAAGCTCAGCGCTGGATTTCCTGCTGCTTGCCGAAAGGGGCTGTTCAGCTTGTTTAAATATTACTTGCCTTGGGAGCCTTGGAGTTGTGCCCAAGCACTGTACTGTATCTTCCCAGCATCCATTTCAGCATGTACTTTAAAGGTCTTTAGGTTCGATGTACTGTGCTCTCCCTCGCTACAGGAGGAGCCTGATGCCTCTAGAACCAAAAAGAAAACCCACCCGACTCCTCCCTCTCTCCCCATTCCCCCCATTAATCCCTGTGCCTCATTCCATTACACAGCTAACAGAAGTCCCTCTTCATCCCAAAAGCATGAAAACATATTTAGTCCAGTAAACTGAACCAATTGCAAACAAGGAAAAGACATTCTGGTACAAAAGGGTACAGCTGGGAAGAAATCAGATGCTGTGTATCACGTACAGCAAGCTACCAATGCTCAGTGAGCAAACAACTGAGAAAGTACAGTAGCAAAAGCAGGCTTTTAAGATGACTTATGGTACAGCAGCCTCTTGCCATGCTAAATTTGGGCAGTATCCACAGAAGAAAAGAATCTTCAAACACAACCTTCTCTGAATTTGCAAACTTAACATCAGGGCACTTTCCTTCCTTGTTCAGAGCAATGATGAAAATAAAACATGGCTTTTACAAAACCAGAAAGGATATTCCACTCTTGATGAATTCTTCCAGAAGCTCTCCTTAATTACTGTGCCACCAGAGGCTGAGTTCTGGCTACAAGGTCAGCAGGGAGATAACCTTGGCCAATAGAAATGATCTGCATCAGCCCAAAGGCAGCGCCAGGCGGCCACCCATTAAGCAGCCAGGCAGGCCTCACTGTTAACCTGTTTGCAGCTGATAACAACTGATACAGATGGAGAAGGAGAAGTTAAAAATCCAGATTCATAACCTATTTGTGAAACTTGTGGAACAGCAGTTTGAATAAAGAAAACTTTAGTGAATACTGACTGCGAGAACTGCCCTGTAGAAAGATGCCTCTCGTATTCCACAGCAGCAGAGATGCAGAAATACATGTTCCCCCACAAGCTGACACAGACTTGCAGTCACAAGGAAACTCAAGGCTAGAACTGAAATCCTGGGTTTAATCCATTCTGCTTCGCCTCAGCCTGCAGTGTACAGACTGATTCAACCTGATGTAAGCCACGGCTGTCATTCAGAAGGACAGGCTGCCAGTCCTCACTTCACCCCGCAGCTCTGGCCACAGTTTTCCCTCCGGCCTTGTGCTAGTCCTGGTGTTTGAACAACTACACTGTGATCTGGGATCACAGAACTGATCTGGTTTGGGATTTACATTTGTTTGGGGTTTGTTTTGTTTTTCACTTAAAAACATATGTACATATAGTTTCATCAACAGCCTTCACACAGGGGAGCTGAGACATCGTCAAATTACACCCTCTATTTGAGTGAGGGATGAGAGACCTGAGCAAGAATGTTGTCGGTAACTCTACTCCCGCGGTGCTGCAGTACCGGTGAAAGATGAAAAGATGTAGTGGAACGAACCCACAGCCGGCTCCATCTCCTGACTCCCTCCTCCTGCTTCCCCCGTCACTCCCTTCTCCCCAGCTCAGAGCTCGCTTGCCACCCCTCTGCCATAAAGAACACTCCTATCATTTAAAAGTCAACCTGAACTGCAGTTCTCCAATTTAACTAATTTACACGAATGTAAGTTCACAACAATATAAACTACAACAAGGAAAATGTCTGCACTGAACCTCTCCCATAGCATCCCTGGAGAAGGAGTGCAAGAGAGCAAGAGCAGTCCCAAACAATGAGTGCTTACTGCTTACTTATCCAGTTCTTCCTAGATCAAGGACGGGGTGTACCTTTTACACAGCCCTAAGCACAAAACAAAACACTAGTCCAAACTATCCTACTTCCCTCCCTGCCTCCCTCAGTCTTTACACAAGCATCGTTTTCAACTTTTTTGTCTGTCTGTAAGCATTTGTAAATGACCCTTTCCCCATGCACAGAGACAAAATTTATGCCCTCCAACACAACTCATGCTTCATGAAGTCACATCAGTAACAGTGCTGATGCAGCCTGCGACCATGTGCCACCACATGTACCAACCACAGCTCCGGAGTTCCTGGTAAGTAGGGCAAGCAAATCACCTGGAGTCCTCAGGTATTTTAGAAACAGTATTTACAAATGTTGGGCCCTTGGACTTAACATAGAGCACAGTGGGAATGGCACACATGCTCTTGCACAGGCAGCTGACCCCCTCCAGGGAGCGGCGTATATTGGAAAATGCATCACCTTAAGGGGACGGGATGAGACACAAGTGGAGAAAAGAAACCAAAGCTGCAGAGGGAAAGGACGTGTTGCCTGGCTGCATGTCCTCAGGCGCTGCTAGCTCACGTTGCTTGCACCATCTGATCGCTCAAAGCTAAACATGGAATGTAGGTAGCAAGTCATAACACTGCGCAGGGCTGGAGACGTGACCCATCAGCTGTTTCTGCATTATAATTATTGCGCTGGGGCACAGCAGGACCAAAAGTTTGCCTGGGCAGATTTCTGCAACGTTTTGGCTTGTTAAAAATGACAAGAAAGGCCAGACACCGCTTTCAGCTTTGCGATTACAGTCGCTTTTCCGCAGGCCCCTCATTCCCTGTTTAAAATCCCCAATCCACAAGAAAAGCAGAAGACCCAGAACTATCGCACTTTCTTCAAAGCAGCATTAAGAAGTCAGATTTCATAGGGCTGTGATTGCTCTCTCCCCCCTCCACAAGATAGAAAGGAGTTTCCCACAAAGACACCACGAAGCAGCACTCCTGAAACCACCATTCTCTGCACTTCTAAGCTGGTTTTGGTCATTTCCCCTTCAGGCTGTTTCTGCTCCCAGGCTTTCTCTTGCTCTCTTTTTATTTTTAAAGTTTCTGCTACCAATATAAAAAAAAAAACAACAACAAAACTGTATTGCAATACCATCATTTCCTCGTATTATCATATCCTCTAGTGAACTGATTAATTCTCAGAGTGATCCTGACCCTCAGCTCCCACTGGGCTTCATGTGATGTAAATGGTCTCTTTCAGCTCTTCCTCCATTTTATTTTTGTCCTAACATGCACTAAGTACAAGTACAAGACTAGGTTTTGCATCTCTGGACTTAAAATGCAAATATCTTCACTGATAAAGCTGGAAAGGAACACTTCCCTTCTAGGCAATTCGATTGCTTCTGTAACATGTTCAGAATTAAGCAAAGCTGGAAGAGGACAAGTCAGTAAGGAAATAATTTAAGCCAGTGTATATTCAACACATCTTACTGTCCAAGCTTTGCCCTGTAGGCAAAGCTTAAGTTATTAAAAGCACAGTTTGTCAGGCAGCGTGACATTAATTTTAGTGCAACAGGTCAATGGAGATATAACAAAAACTGTAAATGGACAGATCAAAACCCTGCAGCAGTGCACAGCCACAGCATTTCTGCTACATGAAACGGAGCAGGCAGTCCAAATTTGTATAGCACAGCCCCTTTCCAAATGACTCCCTTTAAGAGACCATAAGCGTTTGCAAGATGGAGGGATGATTGCAGGAGGTCCCTCAGAGCTACCTCAAGCCTCCTGTTTGACACCACGTGGACTCCCCCCGCCCTCCACCCGTCCCTCAACCAAACAAAATTAAGATCTAGCACTTCTAGCGTATTTCCAGACAAAGATGCACTCAGACCAAAATTGTTGTGAGGGTTGAATACTAAAGGGATAACCCCCAAACTTCAAAGATGCTATTTTTCTGCAAGAGCAAAGAGGTACAGGGATGCCAGGTGGTTAGTGGGAAGGCAGGCAGAAGGGAAGACATTAGTAAGCTACTAACAAGCTCGTAGGTCAGAAAAGCACACTCAAGGCTAATAGACCAAAACTGCTGTTAGCAGAAGAGCACCCATCTCCAAGAAACCACTTCCTATCTTATTCTCCCCATCCCCTCCCCGGTAGCCTTCTCCCTACTGTAATTCAGAACAGCCGGGCAACTGATCTCTAACCGTACATCAGAGGAATTGGCTAATACAATGTCACCCAGCCCACCACACAAACAAAAACCACCAACGAATCCAGCTGGTGGTTAACTGCAAATTTCTGCTTTACAGATGGTATTTTACTGCTGAGGGTTCTCTCACCTTTGCACATACACTGCCCTCCTTAGAAACACCCTCTGCTTAAACTCAGATTTACAAATACATGTACAGTTATCTTACACATTTGCTTCCACCTGGTGGATTACCAGAGATGGAGACTGCAGCATTTTTAAAACAAACATCTAAACCCACCTTTAAAATTAGCTGAGCAGTAAATCCGTGGGCAAGAGCAGAGGGGAAGAGTGGTTGGGCTCGGGGTGGGGAGGGGGAAGCTTGCAAGAAATGGAATAGGAATTGCTAAACTTTAATCCGCTTTGAAATTCAGGTTTTTCTGTCTTGGAAAACAAACCAAAAAAGGATTTTTCTTTCATTTTGAGGAGTTTGTTGAAACCGAGGAGGACACAGCTACTCAATACTGCTCTGGGGTGCTTAACAGGAATAAATTACTTCAATCCAAAGCCTTGTCAACGAACAAGACTGTGGACTCTTTCCACAGTCCCCCCTTCCACGACCAAGAAAAAAAACAGTTTTTAAACGCACATTAAAATACATATTATATACACACACTGTGTATAATCAAAACAAAACCCTGAAGTAACTCATTAATTGCTACCCATAACTAAGGATTTAACACTTCAGCAAAGCAAATGAGAACTGTCAGGGAGTATCCCAAGATCCTCGCTGTTGTACCTTTCAGGTCTGGTTTCTAAAAACTTCCTTGCTGTGATACCTGCAAACACAGCTTTGCAGTAACTCCAGTTCCGGTTTCACATGTGTATTTTTAAAGACAGCAGCTGCCTTCGCCCTACATGTACAGCATTAGGGGTATTTCGCTCTCTGCAGCCCAAGGTCCCAGAAAAGCCAGCTCTGGAGATCCTAGGTGTGGCACATTCTTTTTTGCTCTAACACTCCTCCTGACTGGAAGCGAAGGTAAATACTAATCCAGCCTCAATCCATTTCCCCCTTGCACTCACAGCAGCTTAGTAAGATACAGTCAGCAGGCTATTGCAAATTGCACTTAAGGGCTCATTACAAATCAAGGCCTCAGTCTAGCTAATGAATTGATACCAATAGGCGTAATCTATGCAAGAGACCCCGTAGCTTTCAACAGAAGCTACAAAAGTCGCAGTGCAAGCTGTAGTCTGCAAGGGACTGCTATGTGGCCCTAGCATCAGGAAGTTTGTTTGCATCACATGCATGGGTATTTACCAGCTTCTGGGCCTTTGTTTTTATTTGGGAAACTGGGATGTTTGGTAAGGTGTGCAAATCTTGTCAGACAACTTTCAGACTACCCTTGCTCCATATGGAACAGAAGTGCCTACAAAGTAAAGCACATTCACAAGAACAGTGTTTTCATCTTAGGTCGACAAACCCCTCAGCCAGAAAGAAATTCTCTACCTCTACCTGTAACATCAGAGTCCGGAAGAAACAGGCACACATTCTCCACATGTATTTTGCATGTGGAAGAGCAGACAAATAGAGGTATACAAGATCACTAAACTGCTACTTCAAGATGTGGCACTACGAAGCCAACTTCAATACTGACAGACCTGAATTAACTTACCCTGGAGTAAGAGGGACATGAGGATGCTTGGCTTTCAGTGGGTCATGCACAGCGCCTTTTATCATCCATCTGGCAACAGACATTAAGAGCAGAATGCACTGGAGAAATCGTCATTGCCAATGATTATCAGCTGTGATAATCAATAGCTACCTTATTCAGTCAATAGCTGCAACTGCAATCTCCCACCACCCGCTTCACCCTTCCCAAATCTCAATGTCCCTGCATTCAGCTTTGAGAAGAACCAGTCCGACTCCCTCCTCGCTTTTTTAGGGATTCTAGGTTTGTTGTGGGTTTTTTCTTCTTTCCAGTAAAGAGAGGACATGAAAAAAGAATTAAAAACCTGACGTTACGTCTTCCTTTGCTGCATTCTTAGAAATGGCTAGAGATATTTTTATTACTTATTTTCCTTTTAACCCAAACAAATGTGGCCTCAAGCTAAACACCTGACATGTAGTGTTTGAGCACAAGTAGTCAAAGCTTGGTAGAGCTGCGGGCAAGAGAAGAAAGGACCTGTAACAAAGCTGCCTGGTGATCTCCAATTGAAAATCCCCCTGGCAGCTCAACTTCTCTCATGCAGGGGAACCTACTGATGTTCTCTCTGCTTTTCTGTCCCTGATGACTCTCTCACTATACCTGGAAATTAGGAAATAAATTTCCCTAAAAACTGGTCTGCTCAGGCCCAGTAACCCCTGCTCCAGAATGGTGGAAGTGGACAGTCTGACATCTCAGCAGACTCAGTCTCAGACTATGCTGGTGGAATCGCCAGCATTAAACGTGCATTTTCTTCCTCAAGTCCAGTTGCTGTCATAGCCCCTCAAGAGTCAGGAGAGATTTTCAATGCATTTTTGGGGTTACTGACTCTAAGCCCAGAGGATAAACTCCACTCGTGGTTGTTCAGAAGTAAGAAAATGTTTGCTTGGAAAAAGAAAGCAACAAAAAACTGCAATTCTCTCACAATCACTCAAGCTCAAGAACCACAGCCTTAGCACTGCTGGTTTCCCATCTCATTAAGTGTCTTGCAATACTTGTTTTTGTAATTGTTTTCCATGCTGTCTACACAAAAAGCTATCTCGGAAGCCAGAAGAACTACATTCCTTAAACATGGACCCTTTCCAGACTCACCCCAAACCTTTCTGTGCTTAAGGTCCTATACATACATGAACACACAGATTGCTACAGGCCCTGCAGTTAATTCATTTTCTAGTTGCCCTAATTTTGAGGCTAAACACTTCCTAAACTTCTCCATCCCTGATGTTCCCCTACCTCTTTCAAGGAAGCCAGGCTGCTTCCTGCTTTCCTCCATTCACAGTTGCTAAGATTCCACTGCAGCCTACCAAATTGCTCTCCCATAAGCCACGTAATGCTGCCATGCATGCAGAGTGCAATTCACATTAACTACTGCATACACAGCATGTTTCTTTCCAAGAACTTCATAGTGAGTAGTTGCTTTCTTTCCAGTTTTTCCTTTTCAGCTCTTCCTTTAAGACACGGACAGCTCCTCCCCCTCTTCGCTCATCACCTCCACACAGGCTGAAGCTCGCCGATCCCACAGTAGATGGCAAGGCCTTTCCATCAGTGGCTGCTAGCTGGTCTTGAACCAGTTTGGGTAAGGTTCATACAAGATACAGAGTACAAACACTCTTCTAGAAACTTTAAAATCCAAATGCAAATTCTCTGCCCATCACCTTGATTGTCAGGCAGTAACAATGCTAATAAAATAAGGTAGACTATGAAAGGCCATCGGCTAGCTGTCTGGGATCTGAACTTGACTGCCGACAAGTTCTCAGGAGGAAGGGACAGCAATCCAGCCACCAGTGCTGGTTGCCTACCTCAGCCTCTCCACCAGACCCTGTCCTACTGACCAGGCTGAACGCCACAAACAGCCACTTGAACTCAACAGCATTCACGTTCTCTCCTCCTCCTCCAGTGATGCCACAGACATCGTGGGGCTCAACACCACCAACTCGGAGATACAACGGAAAATGAACCGGCGGTCACTTCCCGAGGTCGGAGTGTATCTACAAATGTAGGCTCACAACGCAATGTGTATTTATGTTCTTTGCATACTTTATATCCTCTACGCCTAAGTCAAGAAAAACTCCATCTTGGAAAGCTTTCTAAGAACAAAAAAGCCCAGTCCTTCTGAGTTTTGGGCAAAGAGAAAACCCTCCAATACTCGCTGTGCGTGCTCAGGGCCCTGAAAGCTGCCAGGAATAGTCTAAGGATGGGGAGAGAAGTAAGAGTTCTGTGATGAATCCTACTTTTCAAAAGGTTTTAGAAATAACTGTATGATCAAGCAAATGCAATGCATTGCTCAAATCAGTATGCAAACTCAGAGTATAAACGATTTTAAAAATCATTATGGCTTTAGGTTTTCTACTTATGTTTATTTACAGATTTGACAGCAAAGGACAAGTGGTAGAATAAAATCACTTTCAATCTCAAGATACAATTAACATGGGAATCACAGAATCATAGAATAGTCAGGGTTGGAAAGGACCTTAAGATCATGTGCACCCTTGCATCTTTCCTATGCATTTGTATCATAGACTCAGTGGTACAAACACGAGGATGCATACCTTCAAGGTTCATAACCACACCTTTGCATTAAAAAGATTACTGAGCAATCTAACAAAAGGGTGTTTACTTTTAGTGCATACAATTCTGTATCACTCAGCCCATTTGCAATCTCTAATACTGATATCATTTAACACTGGAGACAAAGGAACCCATGTTTCTCCACCAACCAGATGTAGCAACTCCACTGAAGTCAAAACAACCAGACAAGAGACAGGAGAATCAGGCCTTTAGGATGCTGCACTACTGTCTACTGCAAGGTTAATTTTGATGAGCTTGTTGAAGCACAGCCTTTAGCCAAGTGCTTTTTCATACAAACTCAGCCATAGCTCAGAGATGATTAACCATCATTTATTACTCACCTTCTGGCAACACCCACTTTAAGCTAGGCACCATCCAGACACATCAAGAAAGACAGTCTCAGTCTGAAGGCTTTGTAGTAACAGGAAGCCATTTCTGAGACCCAAGCCTGATGGAGAGGCAACTACAGACACCCGTGGTACTCCGCAGAGCTACAAGGATCTGCCAGAATAAAGCTGCTCACAGGATAACTTAAACACAAATGCAATTCTTTCAAAAAGGGATAAGGCGTGTATTAAATACACCTACTTTTCAGTGCCTGCCGACTGCTACTGGTGTTACGGTACAAGTAAGTCTCGTGAAAGGATTTTGCTGAAGAAATACGATGAATCTTCATAGAGTTAGTGATCAGAGCACCTCACTTGGTTACAGTGCATAAGAAAGTAGTTATTCTGTTCTGCTGCAGCATTAGTAACTTCTCAAACAAAGAAGCCTGATTGAGGCAGACAGTGAGGGGCTTATCAGCTTAGGAAATGGGAAGGATGGTCCAATTAACTGCCAAGCAGTCAGACATAATTCACCCTGACGAGGCCAATGAGAGACAAGTCAGAGAAATGCATGTCCTGACCATTTACGTAACGCCCCTTAGGGAAGCACTGCCTAACTAAGGAGCAGGCCGCTAAAGGAAAAAACACCTGTATGGATCTGCATCTAACCAGCACCCTCTCTGATTAAGGAACTGCCTTCAGTGGTACAGAAGTCATTGCCAGTCATTAAACTGCTGGACCCAGGCGCTAACAACTGTCACCAAGCAGACAGACAGATAGATCCGTGCAAGGTTATCTGGGGTCCACACCACTGTTGCTGTCCTTCTCACACACCACGAACTGGGCAAGAAGTAGAAGGCAAAAAAAGGCAAGAATACCGAACCACCAGTCTAGGCAGGCAGGCTCCATCTCCTTTTCCCAAGCCACTTCTGCTAGCACAGAATCTGGGAAGGAATCTCTATGAAAGAATCAGAATGTTACTGAAGTCATTTCATGATGTGAGATGAAAGAAAGAAAGAAGCTGAAGGCAAACCATATGTAACAGCTGATTAAGAAAGCTGTGAATCCAGCCACAGTGCTGCTCTTCACATCCTTTGCCGTGCTCAGCACCCTGCTAGCATGGGATAAACAAAAAGAATGCAGAGAAACAGGAAAGGGAGAAATTCTACAAAAGATGCCAGACGAAAAGAGAAAGTTCCCAGTGAATCATAGCTCTAGCTTGGGACCCGTCACCTCAGAGGCAACTCGCATTAAAAGTAGAGAGAGGACAAAAAAAGAAGGAAAAAATAAGTCCCTGAAACACAGATGCGTAAATGCGAGCTTCTTCTGTTGTTTATGGGAAGAGTGGAATCCTTATTCTGCCACAGAAATGCACACGTGGGACCTGGTCCATCGTTTGGTAAGGCACCTTGTTTTGTAGAAAACTCTTCATTTTTCAAAGTGACAGACTTAAGACTGTCATGATCAGAAACACGTGCTTTATGCACTATGAGCAGCAGTGTAAAAGACCCCAGTTGTGTGGAATATTTATGTTATATATGGCAACATCCTATTTGTCAGCTGGTTACCAGGAGCTAAGGAATCTGTGTGGTACTAGCAAAGTCGCCTTGCAGCAGGGTGTTATAGCGAGCATGAACCAGACTATATATGGTATGTTTACTGAAGGATTGGGCATAAACATGTTACAGAAGAAACGATGTCTTGTATTAAGACGCTGGGCTTCCTGCTGCAAGGCACACCATCCTGCTTGGAAAGCAGCTTGTCACATACTCCTCATACGCTGCTCGCTGCGGGTGCCAGTGAAACCTCTAGAAAACAGGAACAGGTTATGCTGCAAATAATGATTAACTATGTGGAGGATCAGCCCTCCAAGCTCCACCCGCCAGCATTCCCTGTCTCCTTGCTGCTCTTCCTCCCCCACTACTTCCCACGGATGGGACTGTTCGCAAGGCAACCCAGCGGAGGGCATGAAGGCACAGGGGCACATGCCACACAGAGTGCTGCCTCTGCGACGGGATGACGGGCACGGACAAGTGCACCCTCTATTTCTTAAGAAACAGCTGGCAGCAGGCAAGCAAGCACTGCAACCATCCTCCTGCCCCCTTTCAAACCCAGTCAGCACAGGGCCATTTCATAGTGGAGAGGGATGGGGGGAAACTCTGAAAGGGTAGAGGGAGGAGGGTGTACTGAAGACGCCTTAAAGCACGGAGAAGGTTCTTATCTGGGTTCAGCGTCCTGCCTAACCTGTTTTGTGGTATGCTCCAGTTAACTCTCCTTTTGGTCGAGTTCGTTGGTTAATTTTTTTGGCAACCAGACGCAAGCTCCAGCCCTTCTCTTCTCCAACTCCTTTCATGCTCCATCACACTCCAGCACAAACATCGGCATACAGAAAGGAGACGCCAGAAGAGCCCATCACAGACTGAAACTGGATGCACAATTTCCGCAGCGCACTACATCTTCCTTACCAACTCGCCAGGACCACCAGCCCTCAAGTGCCAGACTTCCTGCCTCTGTTGCTGCTCTTCTACATTACCAATTTCTGCAGCTCTTCAAAAAAAAAAAGACTCAAAACTATACAAGGTGGTAAAGAGGTGGGAAAACAAAGCAAAAGGAAAAAGCCCAAACCCAGAACCACACGCCCAGAAGACTGCATGCCACGCTAATCTAACCAGCGTGCAATGTGGGAGCAGCAGCAGTGGTCACAGCATCAGGACATACCATCATCACCACAGCAGATTCATGTCTTCATTGTGTACAGTATTCACAGGGTTAATATGGATAGCCCAAAGATCAGAAATATACCTGCTAAGCAACAAAAGCATCAACTCAAAGCTGTGATGGGTGGGTTCTGACAGGGGTTAAGCAGTTGGTAACCAGTGGGAAGAACCTGGTGGTGGTTCAGTAGCCATTTTAAGCAGCAGACATATTAATCATGAGAGTGCTGTTACAAAGGAACCAGGGGCAAAACCATGCTACAGAAACAAGGACCCCTAAAAGCTCAGGAACACACACACCCCCATCATATGTAAAATAAATTTAGAGGAACCAGCAAAGAAGAAAGACTATTACATGACCTCCAGAGCACAGTAAATCCCTCAGAGCACTGAGTGCTAGGCATCAGAAACTTCCTGGTTTCCAGGCCATCATTTCACATGTTTTCTGGGGAGTTTTCATGCTGTGGGAAAGATTTCCAAGTACACTGAAAGTAAGCCTGCAACATCCCCTTCCACTCCCACAGCAAGTATGCAGTCCATAAAAGATTAAAGTGCTGGAAACATATGCTTGAGAAAAATCGTATCAACAGTTTAGCACTTGATGCATTTTATCAAACTATTTTGCCATCCCTGTTTTAAGGCAGCGGGGGGAGCGATGGAGCTAGACTGCCATTTCTTTGGGGGCTTTTCAGGCCAGCGCGGCCTTTGTCTCACATGCTATATGCTAGCCAGCTCACAACAAATGAGCAGTCATGGAGAAAGCAGATCCAGCTCCTTCTCTGACTCTGCTGGGATGCTGAGGCACGAAGATGTGCCTGAAAAACTTCTGTCCAGTTCGGAATCGAATCAATCCCTTCGGTCATGCAAGTGCCTGAAGTCTGGCACAATTATTAACTGTGCTGCAGTCACATGAAAGAGAACAAGCTTCCCCCTCCCACCCTCATCCCACGGGTAACATTATGTGGGCAGTGAATATATGAAGGAACAGGGTGAGTTGGGGGCAGAACCTCCACAGAAAGGCTGCAAAGCTGGACTTTTTTTATTACTTCTTTTTGGTAGATGGATTATTACATTTCAAGCAAGTCTGCCTGATGCTCAGACTCATTCAGGTACCCAAAACATGGTGACGTGGAGAATCCTCATCTTCCCCACTCAGTACCACCTTCTTTAAAAAGGGAAAATTAGAGGTGCTCCCAGTTTCCTCCAGTTCTTAAACATGATGATGATGGAGCACAGACAATAGTTTTACTGAAGCGTAAGCGGGCAATTTCTAAACTGGGGGGTTTGCTTAGGAAGTGTTCTTACATGCCTGGGGGGGACTCAACAGGTATGAGAGAGGAGAGATGGGGAAAAGAGTCCACTGTGCTTCCGAGGAGAAACTCCTGGCATTGAGACAAGTGAGACAGGCAGCGTGGACTGAGAGCCTAAGTTGTGATTCATTTGCTGGGACCAGAGCCTTATACAATCTCCCTGTTCCACAGCTTGCGCTCACGTAACTGACAGTGCGGACAGCGCTTTCCAAAAGCTGCTACTCAGGGCCAAGGGGTGAACAACAGAGAAACAACACGCAAACAGCACGGTACCCGCTAACCCCAACTGCACCTCAGCCCCCTCCTCACGCACCTCCCAGTCTGCTATAAGGCCTGAGTTGTGCTAGTTCAAGTATAACCCAAGCATCACAGATGCATGTGTGCTGTAGAAACCTGTGCTGGGAAATACTGGATTGCATCTCAAGTAGGATGGGAGCTCGATGGCCATGTGGCCCCTCCGCCTGCAGGTCTGACATCAGATGACATGTCCTAGACATAGTTAAGAATGTAAAGCACAGCACATCTTTAAGTGGTTACATCTATACAGCCTCCAGCCCTGTGGCACTGAACAGGAAAAGAGGGGGGAGAGTTTCACTGGGTTGATGACATACAATAAAACATAAAAACATACACTTTCAAAGTGCTACACGTATTTTCAGTTAAGTTATAACTGTATGTCCCCAGTAAAACTACTACATTTGTAGTGTTACACCATGCATCCATTTTATAAAATACTTTAAAGTGTGCTTTTGCCTCAGCCCACCTACACAGGATAATGGAGAAGTATCACTCGTCAGGAGCTCCCTAAGAAAAATAAACTTTAAAACAGCACGGTACACTCACTGAGTAACTTATATGTCTGCAGAACTGCTGTTCTTTATATATTCTGCATTTGAAAACTGCAAGTCTCACACACGCGCACACACAAAAGACAGACAGACTGCTGCTGTGGACAAAATGGTGCCATTTAATACAAAAATCTGGTTTATGCATAGCCTGGCTCTAGTGCATGCTGGTCCCAAGCAGAGTGGGATGCAGCCAGTTATATCGAACAGTTGTGCCCTCAGCAACAAATGGTGCATTCATAAAACTGGAAAAGCCTCTGTCTAGGGGCTCACAGTTCTGCAGAGGAAACAATCGCTTGCTGACATTTTCTGAGGGAGGGTATGGCCAAAAGAGGTTGAGGGGGAGAAGTATGATCTACAGGAAAGTTATGTACAGAAGAAATACCAAAATACAAGGGAAACCCCCCCCCAAATCTGGTACTCGGTTCCCTTTGCACTCTCCCTGCATTAGCTAGTCTCTAACAAAAGAGCAAGGCCACCTGAAAAAGACATGTGTTGGAAAACACTTGGCCAGTCAAGAGTATAGAAGAAAAAGAAGAAGGAGGAAAGAAAAAAGCTTTCTTACAGAACGCTGGCCCATGAAGAAGCGACAGACATCACACAGGCTGCAGCACACAAAGCTGCATCTGACAAGCAGTTTCTCACAAGTTTCTTACCCTTGCCTTTATTAGCTATGCCACCTCCACACTGGTAACTCAAAGCCAACATCTGGTGCTAGCTAAATGTCAGCACAGACAATCCCTTTAATAAAAATTTAAAGAGTCTGGGTCCCAACGAGGAAGTCATTAGTGCTTTGAATCTAAGACCCTGCACGAGAGCTGCAAGACTGAAACAATCCAGGCTTTTCAGCCGGGCAGGGCAGTGACTGTGGTGTGCGCCAGGCCGCCTCTCCAGACTCCACTGCCACCTCGCACTGGGGATGCTCAGCTCATGGCCACCAGCCTGTGTGTAGCCCATCTAGATGGTTAGTCTGGTCAGCACCCCACACTGGTGGGCCCAGACAGGTCTATGGATGCTGCAGGATGGGAGGATGCCATACAGTCTGCCCTCAGCCTAGGGAGCTCTGGCTCCTGAAGCTGAAGTGCCAGGCACGGCTGCCTGCCCCAAACACATCCAGCATCTGCATGGCTGAAGCCAAACCTGCTTGTCCCCAAGACAGAGGAGACACCCACAGATGTCGACTTAAAAGCACTCCTAATTGGCTGCCAAGCAGCATGGTTTATTAATGAATACCCATCACCTGCTCTGTTCTACTGAGCTCAGTAACTAAAACCCCAAAAACCCCCAAATCACACACTGTAACTGAAGTTCAGTGGGAGAGCCAGTGAAAGTTTCTGTAAGAGGAGAAACGAATTGAGACCCGCCTGCATGCTGATAGGAGATAAGAACCAAGTCTCCCCAACCACTCCGCGCTGCCCTGAGCCTGTGGTGGGACACCCACCTCATTTTCTCCTGGCACTCATGTGGCACGGAGGTGTCTTGCATCTTGCCTTCCCAAACCTGACCACTATAGTTTGGAGCAATGAGACCGCCCTCCCCAGCCAGGAAGAGCTCAGCTGAAGGAGGACACAAGGACAGAAATTTTGTGTAGTGGCTGACAGAACGAGTCCCTTCAATATATTATCAAAAGACCTTGTGTGTTAGAGATTGAAGAGAGTACTCTTGCACTGAAGCCTATGCACAGGTCTCTAAAAGAGGGATGCATGTCATTCTTCCCGCCCACAGCAAACCTAAAGGTCCTCTAGGAACCTTTTATGAAGCAATTTCAGAGGGGAACAGGACTGTGGTCTCACAGACTGACAGTACAAGAAAGAGCGCCATTCCTGCACCTCAATGCTAGTAGGGCACTGCTGGAGTCGAGGGATAAACGCTGGGAGCACACAGAGCCAGCTACCGCAGGGAGAACCAAGCAGAAGCTGTTGAGGCACTGAAGAATGAATGGTAATGTTTTTGTTTACCAGCTGTGCACTGTAAATGACTGCTTTTGCAATAAAGTTTACACTGTATTTGCATAAATAGTTTCAATACAACTGTATGGAAAGCCGCTTCATTAGCGCCGGTTATCAGTCAGAGACCTACAGCAAATACAAAACTGCAAATGCTTTTGCAGTGCCTTCAAAGCAACCTAAAAATTGTCTTTCTGACTTTATTCCTTGGTCAGTTTCCAGGCAAGGCAAAAGTTTACACATACACATAAATGTTTTGTACATGCTCCCATTAAACTTGCCCTTAATACTAAGTGAATGTATTTTAAATTCCAAGTAACACGCATGATTTTGTTTCCCTCCATAGACTTTACAAAGGCTTCTAATACAACACACAGTCGACTTATTAGGAAAGGCAGTTTTGTTTGTTTGTTTTTGTTTTAAATTTGGAGAAGGCGAAAACACCTGGGAAGCTGTGGGAAAACATCAGAGTTAAGAAGGAAATTACACCCCAGCCTCCCAAAAAACTTTAGAATAAAGCTCTTTGGGAAGTTTGTGAATAAGAGACAAACAAAGAAGTTCTCAATTTGAGCAATGTCTTTCCCTTGAAGACTGAGTCACAGAATACAAGTCTACACACCACCGTGCAAAAGAAAAATAAAAAATAAACCCTGCCTGAAATGGGTCCCTTTTCGCTGATGTTTACTTTTATTTGTTTGCAGTGGTTTGGTAAAATCCCACAAATATTTAAGACCAAAACCACAGTCCATATTTTATATTTAGATGAACTATGGTACCTTCCAAGAAGCTGTGACTGCAAGCCTGCATCTGAAGCTCCTCTCCCACTGCCACCCCCAGGACCACGCAGCCACAGCAGGAGGATGAGCACAGGCCATCACTGCAGCCCTAGTGGTCGCCCTTCTCCATGCACTGGCTGGGCCACCCCATAGCTCAGCTCCAGCAGGACATGGGAGCTGAGCTATCCCTTGCACCTCCCGACAAGGGAGAGTTTTGAGTTGGGGCGGCTAATGGCTGCAGTTAAAATACAAGACCAACAGCAAAATCCCTGCTCATCTCCTCTCTCACCTCCCAGCTGATCCAGGTGGAAGAAACAGGATGGGATATGCCTCTTGCGCTGATGCTTCCAGTATCAGCCCTGATTTAAA
>NW_009938911.1:0-4207 GCF_000696875.1 Nestor notabilis | reverse complement strand
AAGGGAAAGGAGCCTGAAGGTTTCTAACCAGGTGTGTTGAACAACATGACCTCCTCACACCCCCGCCCCACAAATGCTTAACTGCTGAATGAGATTCCTCTCGTTTCCTGCACTGAATCATCTGTGTCACCACAAAGATGAGATTTTTAACTGTGCGCACACGTTTCTTATTTGAGGGGCATGCAGAGGAGGGTGTTTCTCAAACTACTGTCGGCTCAGCCACAGACGGTTTGGATTTCTTGTGTGTTTGATGTATCATTTAAGTAAACTTGTGTTTTTCCAGCGAGGTACAACCTTTCAGTGATGCTGTTTTCTAGGAAACATGCAGGTGAACACTACTGTTTTTCTTTTGCAAAGTATCATTTGAATGGAGCTAGGAGGGACAGGATATGCAGATTTGCACAATTAAAAATAACTTACAACTTGAACTCTGGCATCAGATGCTTCAACAAATTTCATTAGCGCAGGTCACATGCTCTTCTCAAAATGCTTTTTTTCCACACATAAACTTAAAAATCATTGCACCGATTTTCCTGCAAATGACTTCATTTTCACTGCTAAGCGGATCAACTATTTTTGAATACACTACAGCAATTCGTTTTGCACAAAAATTAGCAGCGCCACATCCCTCAAAAGCAATAAAGAAACATCCAAGTCGCCCAAGAGAAAGAAAGGTGAGGCAAATTGCTAAACCTCAGTTCCTTAACCAATCCCTCCTGACCAGGATGGCTTTGTACCATTGCTTCATGTAGGCAGGGAGGGGAGGACATTGCGATCTCTTGCAGAGGGCTCTGGGCTGTGCACTGCTGAGATCTGTGGGAGCTTTGTGGATGGTGGGTAGGAGCAGCCCTGTATAAAGATGGGACAAGCGATAGCAAAGATCACACTCTGCTCTCGATTGATCTGAGTCATGAGGAGTTCATGCTGCCAGCGAGCAAGAGCGCGAGGAGGGCTGGTGTGTTCTGGTCATCTCACTAAAGCAGATGAAAAATTGAAGATGCACATCCTCTTTGCAGCACCACGTGCTCTCACCTCAATGAAAGCTTGAGAACCACAGTTTTCACATGGGCCTACTTTTTCCAAAAAGTCTTGTTAGCCTTCTCCACCCCTTATTTTAATGAAGGAAAACCTACCATCCTTTTGACCTTGGACTTGTTCGTTTTCTCTGTGTCTCTCAGTACATGCTCTTTGCTAACCATTCAGCATGCTGCGAGCCCTGATAAAAGTGGTTAATGTTTACTGAAACCTGCATATGAACTGTACTAAACCCAATGCAGGGGGAGGCAAAGTTCTGCTAGCAGCATCCATGACCAATTGAAAAAAAGTGTTGGTTGTTTTTCTTTCCAAGCTCACCCCCCCCACTAAAACAGCTGCATCAGTAGACGGGCAGGCAGCACATTCCTCTGCCTGAAAAAATGCTTCTCATCCATCTACCTAGACACGTCAAAGTTAAGTCACTGTTCTGAGTACCACAGGCCTTCCAAGAACACACAAAGGCAATGAAAGAACTATCTGGGTTCTCTTCTGGGTAGGGGGATGCATACTTTAACCCTAAGTAATTGTTTTCCAAAACAATCTGAAAACCTACAAGTCTAGCAGAACTGCCGGGTGTTCCCTGTTGGAAGTCCATACACCCCTGCTTCAGCAATCTTCAAAACGTCCTCTCAATTAAGTGAGAAAAGTGTATTACTACTGTCAACTCAAACTACAACAGTTGATCAGTATGATCGAGACCTTAAATTCACCATAATTTCTCCTCACCAGAGACACATCCTTAGAAATAATCACCTTTCAGTGATAAGCTTTCAGTAGCTGTACCTGTGCACTATTTAGGAAGAATGTTCTGTAGCATAAACCAAATGCATGCATTGGCCTTTCTTAGCTTACCCGCGTTCTCTCCTATCTGTATTCTAATGCCCAGCCCAGATAGCTCTACCAAACAGCTCCTTCCTCCCTCCCACCTTCTTTGGTGACAGTGGGATGCTCTCAGGTGTTTAAAGCCCATTTTTTTCTTTGTACTAGAGGGCAGCAACAGCACCACAGTCACCTTGGAAACAACCATCACCCACTGTTTGCAGAACAAACAATGGTACCTTTTCAGCCAGCGCACGGCAGGCAGGGCAAGGGGCAGCCAAGCAATTCTGGGACTTACAGGAGTGTTAACATATTGCATTCATTCAGTGCGTAGGGCACTCTCAAAGTGAGAGCCTTTGGCTGGAAACCACAGACAAGCGCACAGGGCTCAGAAGGTCGGACAAGTCTCCCAAGTCAGCAGTGAGGACTTTTCCTCTCGTTTTTTCACTTGCCCTCCCATTCCCCTCTCTCCTGCACACAGAAGGATGAAAAACGCACCTATTTAAACTGATCTTATCCACGGAAAGTCAAGTGTTCAGCCTCCAAGTAGCACTCACTGAAGTTTTCTCAGTGTGCCAAAATATTTTAAAGAACTGTTTACCCGCACTTGTAGTGCTTTGTACCCAACATATCAAGAGCCGTTTCCAGAAGCGTTCCTTGTGAAGTTTGTGAGAATTGTGGTTATTGAGCATTTCAGACCCTATGTCTAAGCACTCAAGCAGTCACATTCCCCTCTCCTATCAAAATAACTCCATTTTCTCAGAGCAACAGACAACCTGACTTCTTCAAAAAGCCAGATGATGTACATCTAGCTTAACAATAACTTCAAGAGTGGCTTCCCATCTCCTGGAGACTTTTTCCTCCGCTCACAAAACACCCACACCAAACAGGACTTTCTACATGCAACAAGCAGGAAAAAAAGCTAGATGGTTAAGGATTCAGGCTTTATCAATTTTAACACCCTCCCACAAGGCAGTCACTCTTGTGGCCAGGCGCAAGTGCAGTGTTCAAAGCAGAAGGAAGACTGAGGCATCACTCAGGCACTTTAGTGCTTTATAACCTTCCCACACCAGTTAGCAGACACCTACATCGCTGAGAACAAGCTGACAGAAGTCCACCTGCCCAGCTAATCTGTAAGGCTGCTTTGCAGAGGACTTGAGAGGCCCTATGAAATCATGCTACCATTTGATTTGTAAAACTGATGCACAGAAGAGCATCCAGGTGTGCTGTGAAGGAGTGCCAGGCACAACACACCCAGCTGAGAACTGCGCTGGGGTGACGAGAGCTGCACAAAGGTACAACAAAGCAACTCCTGGGCAAGATCAGTAGATTTCCACATCGCAATATAAACATTTTTCTATAGCCTTCACTCCTCCTTCATACTGCACTCAGCTTTGGGGGTGGGGGGGGAAAGGCAAACATCTTAATTAGACCATTAGAAACTGACTGGTGCTGTCCTGCTAGCTAAAGCCTTCAGCAAGCTTGCCCATGTGGGCCAGACAGGTTCACTCACGACTCCAACCATGGCAGCTCAGTTGAGTCAGATTAACATTACTAAAAATCTATCTTGATGCTCATTAAGATGCAGGCTAACACATTAACTGGTCTCAACACCCACAAACATGGCTTCGGACACAGCAGGCTGTACCTTAAGGAGCACCAAGAGAGCTTTAACTTTTTTTTTTTTGTTAATTGTGTTCAGCTAACTCAGTTGACCTCAAACAATTGAGACACACACCCTTCTTGCCTGTCAGGACAGGGTCCTTCTCTGTCTTGTGCTGCTGGGACAGGAGAAGTGAAATAGGTATGGAGGTGATTCACATGCAACCCATCCTCCACTTAACTCCTAGTAGGGGGTGGAGGGGAGGGAAGCACATGGGTGAAAAGCCACAGCTGTTCCAAGGCCGTTCCAACTTTACAGTACACGATTTATGGAAAACAAAACAAGAAGAACAGAAAAATAAGATCTGAACATTACCGACCTGAAAGAATCATTATAAATACCTCCTGCTCTGCGTAAGGGCTACCCTGGGCTCCATCTGCCTTCAAGGCCAAGAAAGGAAACACTGAACTTGAACGGCAGCCAGAATTCACTGTCTACTTTCTAACAGCGCCGGGCTGTGCTGAGACGGGGAAGGCTCTACCTGTGGCAGCAGCGCGTCGGCCAACCGTGGCCGCTGCTTGCGAGCTCCAGCCAGAGGGAGAGACACACAGCAGCTCTGACCCACAGGACCACCCTCTCCCCCTGCATCTGAAGCAGCACCGAGCCCGGACGGGAGCCCCAGCAACAGGCTCCAGTTATTTCTGCAGAGGCACGTGCTCGGGAGGGCCCTGACTCGGCGGGCGAGGATGG
>NW_009938910.1:21903-22149 GCF_000696875.1 Nestor notabilis | reverse complement strand
CACTCCCATGGGAGGTAGTATTTATTTGTAGGTCGTACATAGTCACTGGGGTGATGTGACCCCCCTCTTGGCCCCAGGGAGGAGCAGGGACCCCCAGGTGGCCGCAGCTACCGTCACTGTCTTTCCCCCTGCCCTAAGATCCTGGTGTGTGGGCACCACTTGGCACTGCGGCCACTGTCACCCTGTAGCTGGGGAATGGCCCCTGCTGGGCCTGGAGGGGCTGTTGTGGGAGGGGGGGATGACCCG
>NW_009938910.1:18991-21443 GCF_000696875.1 Nestor notabilis | reverse complement strand
GCCCTGGGGAGTGGGGGGCAAGCCCCATCTAGGGGGTGGTGAGGCAGGGGAGAGGGAGTATTGGACAAGGTCTGCCCCGTGCAAGCTGGGCACAACCCTTGCAGCTTCGTGCCTCAGTTTCCCTACCTGGTTATTGAGGAGCAAGTGCTTTCCCTGGGGAAGCTGCAGCCCACCAGCCAAGCCTAGGAGAAGGGGGATTTAGGGCAGGGTGTGTGGCCTCATCCCCCTCCTTAGGGGCTTGGAGGTGGGGAGACAGGACCCTCGAGACAGGACTCAGAAGTCCAGGCCACAGTGGGGGCTCAGCCAGTCTTTGTATGGGGAAGGTCTTTTTATGGGGAAGGGAAGAAGGGGCTGTGCCAGGGTAGGACCTCGAGCAGATGTGGGTGCTTTGACACTGGCACCCACAGGTGCTTGGGGCACCCATCTGTCAGCCGGCTCCTTGAGGCACCCCAGCAGCTGGGGGGTTGTAAATAGCTGTGCATGGGAAGCACAGGGGTGGCCAGGGCTGAGTGAGTGTCCCCCAAATAAACGCTGGCTTTGGGACAGAAGCGGGGCCTTGTGTGCTCTGTTGGGATGCTGCTGCTGACCCCAACCCATTATCCCTTAACGCTGCCCCTGAGCCCTGCGGGGGGTGGGTGGTGTGTGCAGAGCACTGGGCTGAGGCCAGGTAGGAGCGGGGGGAGCACTGGGATCACTGGGTGCTGAGGGGCATGGGGAGGTGGCAGTACTGGGTGGTACTGCCTGGGTGTCAGGGGTATGCTGGGCCAGTGCTGGGTGTTACTGAAGGCACTAGGAGCACTCAAGTCAGTACTGGAAGCACTGGGGAAGTAGTGGAGCACTAGGATTTGGTACTGGGAGCTGCTACTTGGTGGTAGTAGGGGCATGGGGCAGTGGGACACTGTACAGGGGGTACTGGGAGTGGTAGTGAGTGATACTGGGCTGTACTGGGAACGTTTTGGTTGGTACAGGGGGCAATGGGGGTGGTGCCTGACTCCTGAGCTATATTGGAGGTAGTACTGGGGACACTGGAGGTTGGTACTAGAAGCACCAGGAGAAGTACTGAGGCATTAGGATTTGGTACTTGGAGTCAGTACTTGGTGGTACTGGGAGCATGGAGCGTGGGACTGGTAATGGGCTCTAGGGTGCAGGGCTGTACTGGTGGCAGTACTGGGCACACTGAGGGGTGCAGGGCTGTACGGGGGGCACTGGGCTGAGTCCTTTCTCCCTCTGGCGGCCAATTGAGGTGTTGCAGCTGCAATGGGGGTATTGGGGACGGGGCGGGTGTCGGCACAAGGGGGCACTGGGCTGTACTGGGGACCCTGGGTGAGTCCTGGGAGGGTCTGGGGACACTGGGAGGTTACTGGGGTGTCCCTGGGGACGCTGAGTCTTACTGGGATGCCCACAGTGGCAATGGTGGGCGCTGGGGATGTGGGAGAGAGGAACTGGTGGCATAAAGACACCTGGAATGGGCACTGGCAACATTGGGGTGGTCACCTTGGTTGGTGTGGGAGCATGGAGGTGGCACTGGGGTGCCTCTGGACATGGGGCAGGCTTTGGGGTGTGTGTGTATGTCCTGAGGACACTGAGGGGGACGACTGGGATTGCTTGAGGACACTGGGACGACACTGTGATTTCTCCTTTAGGTACTGAGCAGTGTTACTCAGGAGAAGCTTGGAGACCCTGGGAAGGGTATTCGGGCCTCCCTGAGGATATTGTACCTGGGGACATTCAGGAGATGACACTGCTGGCCTCGTGGTTCTGGGAGTGTACTGGTGGGTGGCTGGGGACACTAAGGAGTGCACACAGGAGGGTTGGGGACATTGGTGGAGTCTTGTAAGGAGCTCTGGGGACCCAGGGTAGGGTGAGTGGGGCTGGCATCCAATCACTGGTGTGTGCCCCTGGGGACACTAGGATGGGTTACTGTGGGGAGCTGTGGGCACTGGACCAGCACTAGGGGGTGACCAGTGTGAGCTGGGTCAATGGGAACCTTTCCACCCACTGCCAGTCACCATCGGATGCCCCCAGCTCCAACCTCCTGGGTTCCACAGGCAGAGCTGGAGCTGGGAGTGGGTCCCATATACCCAGGGGTGGCTGGATCACTGCCCCAGCCCCAGGGTGGGGTCAAAGCAGGGGGCCCCTGTGGGCAGAAGCGCTGACACCAGGAGCCCAGGATTGCTGAGCTCAGCCTGCTGCAGATTGAAGGGGCTTTATCTGGGGAGGGCGAGGGGGAGTGCCTCGCTTAAGCCCCGGGTGCTGAGAGCAGCACCTGCCAGGCGGCCCCTGGGGACCTTGGCTCCGTCCTTGGCCCACATTGGTGGCGTGGCAGCCGGCACAGGGAGGCTCGCGCTGGAGGCAACGCGGGGCTGGAGCTCGCTGCCCATCCTGGTGTTGACCTCCAAGGAGCGGGTGAGCCTCAGAGCCACGGGGCCGAGGATGGGCGCCGGGGCCAGCG
>NW_009938910.1:14798-18913 GCF_000696875.1 Nestor notabilis | reverse complement strand
GAGAAGAAGCTCAAGGAGGATGCTGAGAAGGACGCCAGGACCGTCAAGCTGCTGTTGCTGGGTATGGAGGGGGACGGCACCCTGGGGGAGATACCCATCCTTTGTGCACCTTACCCTCGCAGCCCACCCAATGGTCCTTTGACACATTCTGACACGCCTAAACCCAACTAGCCCATCCCAACAGCACCCCTAAACCCAACAGCCTATCTAATATTTCCCTGACTCCCCCCAGCACCCCTAAATCTAACCAGCACACCCCAACAGCACCCCCACCACCCAGACAGCCCAGACCCACCTCAACAGCCCACCCAGTGTTTCCCTGAGGCTCCAGCACTCCTAAACCCATCCAGCCCACCCTAATAGTCTCCTAATGTTTTCTTGACACCCCCACCACCCCTAAACCCAACCAATTCACCCTAGCAGTCCCTTAACGTTTCCTCACCACCACCCCCCGGCACCTGTAAACCCAACCAGCCCACCCCAACAGCCCCCCATTCCCAGGCTCCCCATAACCAGTTCATCTCAGCAGCTCGCTCAACAGTGCACACACATCTTCCCCCCTCCCCACGAGGCACCCCAAACACAAGAACCCATCTCATCAGCCCAACCTAAGATGCTCCCTCTTCTAGGCATCCCCCAAACCCAACCAGCCCACCCAGTATTTCCCCACTCCCAGGTCCCTCAACCCCCAACCAACCCATCTCAAGAGCCTTCACCAACACCACCCCACTCAGCACCAACACCAATCCACCATCTCCCCCGCTCCTCTTAGGCACCCTCATACAGCCCACACCACCCATCACTCTGTGTTTGTTCCTGCAGCCCTCGAGTAGTTCAGGTCCCTCCCAGTTCTTCCCAGTTGCCCTAGTGGTGCCTGAGGACTGGGGTACCCTAAACATGGTGGGGCCATCGGTGCCATCACTGATCTCCCAGCCCAGGGCTCATCCCCCTGCGCTGCCACAGACTTGGGGCATGGGGTGGTGGGTGGTGGGGTTGCGCTGCCACCGTGTCTCCATACCCTCCCTTGGGTCCCCGAGCACATCCTGGCTGAGCCACTGCAGATCCCACTAACCACAATAGCTCAGCCCAATCCTAATGCCCACTGGCACCAGGCTGTAATCCCCCTGCCTGAGCCATGAGCCTGGCACTGCCACCAGTGTCCCCAGCCCTGCTCGGCACCAGGAGCCCCAGCACAGGGGTGTCTGTGCCACCAGGACTGCCGTGACCTGTGTTTTGTCCCCTCAGGTGCAGGTGAGTCAGGGAAGAGCACCATCGTCAAGCAGATGAAGTAAGTGCCAAGGGGTGACACTTGGTGCCCACCATGCCCAGCTCTGCCCCATGCCACAGCTATGTGGTGCACCCACCCCTTAGTGCCTGTCTCAGACCCACGTCACCAGCCCCATGCTGCAACCATGGGTGCCCAGCTCAGCCCCATGCCTCCCTCCCTGTCCAGGATTATCCACCAGGATGGTTACTCACTGGAGGAATGCCTGGAGTTCATTGCCATCATCTACAGCAACACGCTGCAGTCCATGCTGGCCATCGTGCGGGCCATGTCTACCCTCAACATCCAGTACGGGGACACAGCCCGTCAGGTGAGGAGCACCCCAGGCTGGGCAGGGGAGTCCCCCTAGTCCCCCAGCCCCACTGAGCCCCTGTCTCTGGGAGGATGATGCCCGCAAACTGCTGCACCTCTCGGACACCATAGAGGAGGGCACCATGCCCAAGGAGCTGTCAGACATCATTGGGCGGCTCTGGAAGGACACAGGCATCCAAGCCTGCTTTGAACGTGCATCTGAGTACCAGCTCAATGACTCGGCCGGCTAGTACGTGGGGTGAAGGGGTCTGGGGAGGGGTCTGGGGGTGCTGACCCATGTCTCATGCCCACTGTGTGCCCGGCCAGCTACCTGTCAGACCTGGAGCGCCTGGTGACCCCTGGCTACGTCCCCACGGAGCAGGATGTGCTGCGCTCCCGTGTCAAGACCACTGGCATCATCGAGACCCAGTTCTCCTTCAAAGACCTCAATTTCAGGTGGGGGCCAAGCCCCAGGTGAGGGCTGGTGTTAGGGGCTGTCAGGGGGTGAGGGGTGCTGACCCCATTCTCGTCCTGCCCAGGATGTTTGATGTGGGGGGCCAGCGCTCAGAGCGTAAGAAGTGGATCCACTGCTTCGAGGGGGTGACCTGCATCATCTTCATTGCGGCCCTCAGCGCCTACGACATGGTCCTGGTGGAGGATGATGAAGTGGTGAGGAAGACTCACCATCCCACACCCCTCTCCTCTTTGTCCCTATCACGACATGGGAGTCAATATGGGGCTGTGTCCCTCTGCAGAACCGCATGCATGAGAGCCTGCACCTCTTCAATAGTATCTGCAACCACCGCTACTTCGCCACCACCTCCATTGTCCTCTTCCTCAACAAGAAGGACGTCTTCCTGGAGAAGATCAAGAAGGCCCACCTCAGCATCTGCTTCCCCGACTATGATGGTGAGTGTGGCAGCGTCTGTCACACCACGTGAAAGTGGGTGGTTGGTGAAGGGTTGGGTGCCAGCAGCCTGCAGCAGACACCCACCAGGTGTCCTCAGCACCCCATGCAACGATGCTGCACTACCCTTGCTCATGGACCAAGCAGAGTTTACTCACCTGGGGGGAGTGCTGGGTGACGCTCCATGGGGAGGGGACCCACTCACTGCCACACCATCAGGTCCCAACACCTACGAGGACGCGGGCAACTACATCAAGGTGCAGTTCCTGGAGCTGAACATGCGGCGGGATGTGAAGGAGATCTACTCCCACATGACCTGCGCCACCGATACCGAGAATGTCAAGTTTGTCTTTGATGCTGTCACCGACATCATCATCAAGGAGAACCTCAAGGACTGCGGGCTCTTCTGAGCCCCAGGTCCAGTGTCCCCTCCCCAGCCCAGGCCTCCCCATTCCCCTGGGGCCCAGCCCCACTGCTGCCCCCACCCACCTCCACTTGCCCCAAACCCCTGAGATTTGACCTGCTCAGCCCCAGAGCCACCCCTGGGTGGGGGGCACAGCCCCCCTCCCCCTCCTTGCCAGCCCTCCTGCCAGCCAGCGATGAAGGGCACCCAGTGATACTGGGTGCTGTGGGGCCCTGGGTACCCCATGGAGCTGGGGGGTGCTGAAGGTCCCTAGGTATCTATCCCATGGAGCTGGGGAGTACTGGGGGTCCCTTGGGTGCTGGGGGTCCCTGGGTACCCCTTGGAGTCAAGGGGTGCTAGGGGTCCTGTGGGGTCCCTGGGTTCTCTTTGGAGCTGGGCAGTGCTGGAGGGGCTCCAGGAACCCCTTGGATCTGAGGGGTTCTGGGAGTCCCTGGTAGCCCTTGGAACTAAAGGGAACTCAGAGCTCCCTTGGGTGCTAGGGGTTCCTGGGTACCCTTTGGAGCTGGGAGGTACTGGGGGGGATCCTTTGGGTGCTGCAGCGTGCTGGGGTCCCTGGGTGTCCCTGAAACAGGGGGTCTCCAGGAACCCCTTGGATCTGGGGGCTGCTCAGTGTCCACGGGTGCCCTGTGGACCTGGGTGTCCCTATGGAATGCTGTGTGCAACAGGTGCTAGATCCCCCTTGAGGTCACAGGGTGCCCCTAAGGTACAGTACTGGAGACCCCTGAATGCCACCATCCCCCTGCTGCAGGGCTGGGGAGTGGTCATGGCCTCCCATCACCTCAGACCCCATGCAATGTCCCAGCTCTCTCCCAAGGTTCCCACTGTTGCCCTCACCTCCCACACCGAGAGGATGCTGCTGAGCCCTGGGGTGATGCCAGCCCACCCCATGTCCCTCTTCCACCTCATGAGCTCCCCTAGCACCCACCCCTACCCCTGGTCACAGGTAGGGAGGCATCACTATATATATTTTCTCTCTTTTTTTTTTTCTTTCTACATTTTATTATTTCAAACCATGTGAACAATTCGGTAGAACATCCTGTGGGAAAAGCGAGGCCGCAGGCACCGGCTGAGGGGCACCCCCAGGCTGAGGGGGTGACAGCAGGAGCCACTGTACAGCAGGCTCTCCTCGCCCAACGCAACAGCTAGCCCTACAAAACTAGGCTTAGAAAGAAGGGGGGGAATACAGGCAGCGGCAGCACCCCCTGCCC